>NW_027598383.1:0-46195 GCF_964194155.1 Cetorhinus maximus | reverse complement strand
ACACAGACAGATGACCCTGGGTGGGGAAAGGGTAGGGCTCACACAGACACATGACTGGGGGAATAATGGGGAAGGGTGCACACAAACACATGACTGGATGGGATTGGGGAAGGGTGCACACAGTCACATGACTGGGGGGGATTGGGGAAGGGTGCACACAGACACATGACTGGGGGAATATTGGGGAAGGGTGGAACATACAAGTGACTGGGGGAATATTGGGGAAGGTTGCACTCACACACTTAACTGGGGGAATATTCGGGAAGGGTGCACACAGACACATGACTGGGGGAATATTGTGAAAGGGTGCACACAGACACATGACTGGGGGAATATTGGGGAAGGGTGGAACATACAATTGACTGGGGGAATATTGGGGAAGGTTGCATTCACACACTTAACTGGGGGAATATTCGGGAACGGTGCACACAGACACATGACTGGGGGAATATTGGGGAAGGGTGCACACAAGCACACGACTGGGGGAATATTTGGGAAGGGTGCACACAGACACATGACTGGGGTAATATTGGGAAAGGGTGCACACAGACACATGACTGGGGGAATACTGGGGAAGGGTGCACACAGACACATGACTGGGGGAATATTGGGGAAGGGTTCACACAGACACATGACTGGGGGAACATTATGGAAGGGTGCACACAGACACATGACTGGGGGAATATTGGGGAAGGGTGCACACAGACACATGACTGGGGGAATACTGGGGAAGGGTGCACACAGACACATGACTGGGGGAATATTGGGGAAGGGTTCACACAGACACATGACTGGGGGAACATTAGGGAAGGGTGCACACAGACACATGACTGGAGGAATATTGGGGAAGGGTGCACACAGACACATGACTGGGGTAATATTGGGGAAGGGTGCACACAGACTCAAGACAGGGGGATTGGGGAAGGGTGCACACAGACACATGAAGGGGGGTTGGGGAAGGGTGCACACAGACACATGACTGGGGGAATATTGGGGAAGGGTGCACAAAGACACATGACTGGGTGGGTGCACACAGACACATGACTGAGTGGGATTGGGGGTGGGTGCACACAGACACATGACTGGGTGGGATTGGGGAAGGGTGCACACAGACACATGCCTCGGGGAATAGAGGGGAACGGTGCACACAGACACATGACTGGAGGAATATTGGTTAGGGGTGCACACAGACACATGACTGCGGGGAGATTGGAGAAGGGTGCACACAGACACATGATTGTGGGAACATTGCTGGGGGGGATTAGGGAAGGGTGCACAGAGACACATGAGTGGGGGAATACTGGTTTGGAGTGCACACAGACACATGACGGAGGGTTGCGGACGAGTGCACACGGACACATGACTGGGGGGGGCGGGTTTGGGGAAGGGTGCACACAGATAAATGACTGGGGGATATTGGGGAAGGGGGCACACAGACACATGACGGGGGGATTGGGGAAAGGTGCACACAGTCACATGACTGGGGGAATATTGTGGAAGGGTGCACACAGTCAAGTGACGGGGGAATATTGGTTAGGGGTGCACAACGTCACATTACTGGGTGAATATTGGGGAAGGGTGCCATAGACAAGTGACTGGGGGAATATTGGGGAAGATTGCACTCACATACTTGACTGGGGGAATATTAGGGAAGGGTGCACAGAAGCACATGACTGGGGGAATATTGGGAAAGGATGCACACAGGCACATGACTGGGAATGTTGGGGAAGGGTGCACACAGGCACATGACTGGGGGGAATTTGGGGAAGGGTGCACACAGACACATGACTGGGGGGGATTGGGGAAGGTTGCACACAGACACATGGCTGGGGGAATATTGGGGAAGGGTGCACACAGACACATGACTGGGGGAATATTGGGGAAGGGTGCACACAGATAGATGACTGGGGAAGACTGGGGAATGTTGACACAGACACATGACTGGGGGAATATTGGGGAAGGGTGCACACAGATAGATGACTGGGGAAGACTGGGGAATGTTGACACAGACACATGACTAGGGGAATATTGGGGAAGGGTGCACAAAGCCAAATGGCTGGGGGAAGATTGGGGAAGGGTGCACACAGACACATGACTGGGGTAAGATTGGGGAAGGGTGCACACAGATACATTATTGGGGGAATATTGGGGGAATTTGGGGAAGGGTGCACACAGACACATGATTGGGGGAAGATTGGGGAAGGGTGCACACAGACACGTGTGGGGGAATATTGGGGGTAGGGTGCACACAGACTCATGACTGGGGGAATATTGGGGAAGGGTGCACTCAGACAAGTGACTGGGGTAATATTGGTTAGGGGTGCACACAGTCACATGACTGGAGGAATATTGGGGAAGGGTGCACACAGTCACATGACTGGAGGAATATTGGGGAAGGGTGCACACAGACAAGTGACTGGGGGGGATTGGGGAAGGGTGCACACAGACACATGACTGGGGGGGATTGGGGAAGGGTGCACACAGACACATGACTGGGGGAATATTGGGGAAGGGTGCACACACACACTTGACTGGGAGAATATTGGGGAAGGGTACACACAGACACATCGCTGGGGGTATATTGGGGAAGGGTGCACACAGGCAAATGACTAGGGGAATATTGGGAATGGGTGCACACAGACACATGACTGGGGGGATTGGGGAAGGGTGCACACAGACACATGACTGGGGGAATATTGTGGAAGGGTGCACACAGTCAAGTGACTGGGGGAATATTGGTTAGGAGTGCACAATGTCACATTACTGGGTGAATATTGGGGAAGGGTGCCATAGACAAGTGACTGGGGGAATATTGGGGAAGATTGCACTCACACACTTGACTGGGGGAATATTAGGGAAGGGTGCACACAGACACATGACTGGGGGAATATTGGGAAAGGGTACACACAGGCACATGACTGGGAATGTTGGGGAAGGGTGCACACAGACACATAATGAGGGGTTGGGGAAGGGTGCACACAGGCACATGACTGGGGGAATTTGGGAAGTGTGTACACACACAGATGTCTTGGGGAAGACTGGGAATGGTGCACACAGACGCATGACTGTGGGAATATTGGGGAAGGGTGCACAGAAGCACATGACTGGGGGAATATTGGGAAAGGGTACATACAGACACGTGACTGGGGGAATATTGGGGACGGGTGCACACAGACACATAATGGGGGGTTGGGAAAGGGTGCACACAGACACATGACTGGGGGCATAATGGGAAAGGATGCACACAGACACATGACTGGGAATATTCGGGAAGGGTGCACACAGGCACATGACTGGGGGGAATTTGGGAAAGGGTGCACACAGACACATGACTGGGGGGGATTGGGGAAGGGTGCACACAGACACATGGCTGGGGGAATATTGGGGAAGCGTGCACACAGGCACATTACTGGGGGAATATTGGGGAAGGGTGCACACAGACACATTACTGGGGGAATATTGGGGAAGGGTGCACACAGACACATGACTGGGGGAATATTGGGGAAGGGTGTACAAAGCCAAATGGCTGGGGGAAGATTGGGGAAGGGTGCACACAGACACATGACTGGGGTAAGATTGGGGAAGGGTGCACACAGACACATGACTAGGGGAATATTGGGGAAGGGTACACACAGACACATTATTGGGGGAATATTGGGGGAATTTGGGGAAGGGTGCACACAGACACGTGTGGGGGAATATTGGGGTAGGGTGCAGGCAGACACGCAACCTGGGGTTATTGAGGAATGGTGCACACAGACACATGACTGGGGGAATATTGGGGAAGGGTGCACACAGACACATGACTGGGGGAATATTGGGGAAGGGTGCACACAGACAGATGACTGGGGGAATATTGGGGAAAGGGTGCACACAGACACATGACTGGGGGGGATTGGGGAAGGGTGCACAGAGACACATGAGTGGGGGAATATTGTGGAAGGGTGCACACAGTCAAGTGACTGGGGGAATATTGGTTAGGGGTGCACACAGTCACGTGACTGGAGGAATATTGGGGAAGGGTGCACTCAGACAAGTGACTGGGGGAATATTGGTTAGGGGTGCACACAGTCACGTGACTGGAGGAATATTGGGGAAGGGTGCACACAGACACATGACTGGGGGGGATTGGGGAAGGGTGCACACAAACATGGCTGGGGGAATATTGGGGAAGGGTGCACACAGGCAAATGACTGGAGGAATATTGGGAAAGGCTGCACACAGGCAAATGACTGGAGGAATATTGGGGAAGGGTGCACACAGACACATGACTGGGGGAATATTGTGGAAGGGTGCACACAGTCAAGTGACTGGGGGAATATTGGTTAGGGGTGCACAACGTCACATTACTGGGTGAATATTGGGGAAGGGTGCCATAGACAAGTGACTGGGGGAATATTGGGGAAGATTGCACTCACACACTTGACTGGGGGAATATTAGGGAAGGGTGCACACAGACACATGACTGGGAATGTTGGGGAAGGGTGCACACAGGCACATGACTGGGGGAATTTGGGAAGTGTGTACACACACAGATGTCTTGGGGAAGACTGGGAATGGTGCACACAGACGCATGACTGTGGGAATATTGGGGAAGGGTGCACACAGACACATGACTGGGGGAATATTGGGGAAGTGTGCACACAGACACGTGACTGGGGGAATATTGGGGACGGGTGCACACAGACACAATGGGGGGTTGGGGAAGGGTGCACACAGACACATGACTGGGGGCATAATGGGAAAGGATGCACACAGACACATGACTGGGAATGTTGGGGAAGGGTGCACACAGGCACATGACTGGGGGAATATTGGGGAAGGGTGCACACAGACACATGACTGGGGGAATATTGGGGAAGGGTGCACACAGACACGTGACTGGGGGGGATTAGGGAAGGGTGCACAGAGACACATGAGTGGGGGAATACTGGTTTGGAGTGCACACAGTCACATGCCTGGGGGAATATTTGGGAAGGGTGCACACAGTCACAAGACTGGGGGGGATTGGGGAAGGGTGCACACAGACACATGACTGGGGGAATATTGTGGAAGGGTGCACACAGTCAAGTGACTTGGGGAATATTGGTTAGGGGTGCACAACATCACATTACTGGGTGAATATTGGGGAAGGGTGCACAGAAGCACATGACTGGGGGAATATTGGGAAAGGGTGCACACAGACACATGACTGGGGGAATATTGGGAAAGGGTACACACAGGCACATGACTGGGGGGAATTTGGGAAAGGATGCACACAGACACATGACTGGGAATGTTGGGGAAGGGTGCACACAGGCACATGACTGGGGGGAATTTGGGAAGTGTGTACACACACAGATGTCTTGGGGAAGACTGGGAATGGTGCACACAGACGCATGACTGTGGGAATATTGGGGAAGGGTGCACAGAAGCACATGACTGGGGGAATATTGGGAAAGGGTACATACAGACACGTGACTGGGGGAATATTGGGGACGGGTGCACACAGACACATAATGGGGGGTTGGGGAAGGCTGCACACAGACACATGACTGGGGGCATAATGGGAAAGGATGCACACAGACACATGACTGGGAATGTTGGGGAAGGGTGCACACAGGCACATGACTGGGGGAATATTGGGGAAGGGTGCACACAGACACATGACTGGGGGAATATTGGGGAAGGGTGCACACAGATAGATGACTGGGGATGACTGGGGAATGTTGGACACTTGTATGTTCCACCCTTCCCCAATATTCCCCCAGTCATGTGACTGTGTGCACCCTTCCCCAATCCCCCCCAGTCATGTGACTGTGTGCACCCTTCCCCAATCCCATCCAGTCATGTGTTTGTGTGCACCCTTCCCCATTATTCCCCCAGTCATGTGTCTGTGTGAGCCCTACCCTTTCCCCACCCAGGGTCATCTGTCTGTGTGCACCCTTCCAAAACCCCCCGTCATGTGTCTATGTGCACCCTTCCCCAATATTCCCCCAGTCACTTGTCTGTGTGCACCATTCCCCAATATTCCCCCAGTCATGTGTCTGTGTGCACCCTTCCCCAATATTCCCCCAGTCATGTGTCTGTGTGCACCCTTCCCCAATATTCCCCCAGTCATGTGTCCGTGTGCAGCCATCCTCAATATTCCCCCAGTCATGTGTCTGTGTGCACCCTTCCCCAATATTCCCCCAGTCATGTGTCCGTGTGCAGCCATCCTCAATATTCCCCCAGTCATGTGTCTGTGTGCACCCTTCCCCAATATTCCCCCAGTCATGTGTCTGTGTGCACCCTTCCCCAATATTCCCCCAGTCATGTGTCCGTGTGCAGCCATCCTCAATATTCCCCCAGTCATGTGTCTGTGTGCACCCTTCCGCAATATTCCCCCAATCATTTGTCTCTGTGCACCCTTCCCCAATATTCCTCCAGTCATGTGACTGTGTGCACCCGTAACCAATATTCCCACAGTCATGTGTCTGTGTGCACCCTTCCCCAATACCCGCCAGTCATGAGTCTTTGTGCACCCTTCCCCAATTCTCCCCAGTCATGTTTCAATGTGCAGCCTTCCCCAATATTCCCCCAGTCATGTGTCTGTGTGCACCCTACCCCAATATTCCCCCAGTCATGTGTCTGTTTGCCCCGTTCCCCAATACCCCCCAGTCATGTGTCTGTGTGCACCCTTCCCCAATCCCCTCCAGTCATGTGTCTGTGTGCACCCTTCCCCAATACCCCCCAGTCATGTGTCTGGGTGCACCCTTCCCCAATCCCCTCCAGTCATGTGTCTGTGTGCACCCTTCCCCAATATTCCCCCAGTCATGTGTCTTTGTGCACCCTTCCCCAATCCAACCAATCATCTGTCTGTGTGCACCCTTCCCCAATATTCCCCCAGTCACGTCTCTTTGTGCACCCGTCCCCAATCCCCTCCAGTCATGTGTCTGTGTGCACCCTTCCCCAATATTCCCCCAGTCATGTGTCTTTGCGCACCCTTCCCCAATACTCCCCAGTCATGTGTCTGTTTGCCCCGTTCCCCAATTCCCCCCAGTCATGTGTCTGTGTGCACCCTTCCCCAATCCCCTCCTGTCATTTGTCTGTGTGCACCCTTCCCCAATCCCACCAATCATGTGTCTGTGTGCACCCTTCCCCAAGCCCTCGTCAAGTGTCTGTGTGCACCCTTCCCCAATATTCCCCCAGTCATGTGTCAGTGTGCACCCTTCCCCAATATTCCACCAGTCATGTGTCAGTGTGCACCCTTCTACAATATTCCCCCAGTCATGTGACTGTGTGCATCCCTAACCAATATTCCCCCAGCCATGTGTCTGTGTGGACCCTTCCCCAAACCATCCCAGCCATGTGTCTGTGTGCACCCTTCCCCAAAATTCCCCCAGTCATGTGTCTGTGTGCACCCTGCCCCAATCCTCCCAGTCATGTGTCTGTGTTCACTCTTCCCCAATCCCCCAGTCATCTGTCTGTGTGCACCCTTCCCCAATATTCCCCCAGTCATGTGTCTCTGTGCACCCATCCCCAATATTCCCCCAGTCATGTGTCTCTCTGCACCCATCCCCAATATTCCCCCAGTCATGTGTCTGTGTGCACCCTTCCCCAATATTCCCCTAGTCACTTGTCTGTGTGCACCCTTCTCCAATATTCCCCCAGTCATGTGTCTGTGTGCACCCTTCTTCAATATTCCCCCAGTCACGTGTCTGTGTGCACCCTTCCCCAATATTCCCCCATTATGTGTCTGTGTGCACCCTTCCCCAATCTTCCCCCAGTCATGTGTCTGTGTGCACCCTTCCCCAAGATTCCCCCAGTCATGTGTCTGTGTGCACCCTTCCCCAATATTCCCCCAGTCATGTGTCTGTGTGCAGCCATCCCCAAGATTCCCCCAGTCATGTGACTGTGTGCACCCCTAACCAATATTCCCCCAGTCACTTATCTGTGTGCACCCTTCCCCAATCTTACCCCAGTCATGTGTCTGTGTGCACCCTTCCCCAATATTCCCCCAGTCATGTGTCTGTGTGCACCCTTCCCCAATATTCCCCCAGTCATTTGTCTGTGTGAACCCTTCTCCAATCTTACCCCAGTCATGTGTCTGTGTGTACCCTTCCCCAATATTCCCCCAGTCATGTGTCTGTGTGCACCCTTCCCCAATATTCCCCCACTCATGTGTATGTGTGCACTCTTCCCCAATATTCCCCCAGTCACGTGTCTGTGTGCACCCGTCCCCAATATTCCCCTAATCATTTGTCTGTGTGCCCCCATCCCCAATATTCTCCCAGTCATGTATCTGTGTGCACCCTTCCCCAATATTCCCCCAGTCATGTGTCTGTGTGCACCCTTTCACAATATTCCCCCAGTCATGTGTCTGTGTGCACCCTTCCCGAATATTCCCCCAGTTAAGTGTGTGAGTGCAACCTTCCCCAATATTCCCCCAGTCACTTGTATGTTCCACCCTTCCCCAATATTCCCCCAGTCATGTGACTGTGTGCACCCTTCCCCAATCCCCCCCAGTCATGTGACTGTGTGCACCCTTCCCCAATCCCATCCAGTCATGTGTTTGTGTGCACCCTTCCCCATTATTCCCCCAGTCATGTCTCTGTGTGAGCCCTACCCTTTCCCCACCCTGGGTCATCTGTCTGTGTGCACCCTTCCAAAACCCCCCGTCATGTGTCTATGTGCACCCTTCCCCAATATTCCCCCAGTCACTTGTCTGTGTGCACCTTTCCCCAATATTCCCCCAGTCATGTGACTGTGTGCACCCCTAACCAATATTCCCCCAGTCACTTGTCTGTGTGCACCCTTCCCCAACACCCCCCAGTCATGTGTCTGTGTGCACCCTTCCCCAACACCCCCCAGTCATGTGTCCGTGTGCACCCTTCCGCAATATTCCCCCAATCATTTGTCTCTGTGCACCCTTCCCCAATATTCCCCCAGTCATGTGACTGTGTGCACCCGTAACCAATATTCCCCCAGTCACTTGTCTGTGTGCACCGTTCCCCAATACTCCCCCAGTCATGTGTCTGTGTGCACCCTTCCCCAACACCCCCCAGTCATGAGTCTTTGTGCACCCTTCCCCAATTCTCCCCAGTCATGTTTCTATGTGCAGCCTACCCCAATATTCCCCCAGTCATCTGTCTGTGTGCACCCTTCCCCAATCCCCTCCAGTCATGTGTCTGTGTGCACCCTTCCCCAATACCCCCCAGTCATGTGTCTGTGTGCACCCTTCCCCAATCCCCTCCAGTCATGTGTCTGTGTGCACCCTTCCCCAATACCCCCCAGTCATGTGTCTGTGTGCACCCTTCCCCAATCCCCTCCAGTCATGTGTCTGTGTGCACCCTTCCCCAATACCCCCCAGTCATGTATCTGTGTGCACCCTTCCCCAATCCCCTCTAGTCATGTGTCTGTGTGCACCCTTTCCAATATTCCCCCAGTCATGTGTCTTTGTGCACCCTTCCCCAATCCCACCAATCATCTGTCTGTGTGCACCCTTCCCCAATATTCCCCCAGTCACGTCTCTATGTGCACCCGTCCCCAATCCCCTGCAGTCATGTGTCTGTGTGCACCCTTCCCCAATATTCCCCCAGTCATGTGTCTGTGTGCACCCTTCCCCAATATTCCCCAGTCATGTGTCTGTTTGCCCCGTTCCCCAATACCCCCCAGTCATGTGTCTGTGTGCACCCTTCCCCAATCCCCTCCAGTCATGTGTCTGTGTGCACCCTTCCCCAATACCCCCCAGTCATGTGTCTGTGTGCACCCTTCCCCAATCCCCTCCAGTCATGTGTCTGTGTGCAGCCTTCCCCAATCCCACCAATCATGTGTCTGTGTGCACCCTTCCCCAATATTCCCCCAGTCATGTTTCTGTGTGCACCCTTCCCCAATATTCCCCCAGTCATGTGTCTTTGTGCACCCTTCCCCAATCCCAGCAATCATGTGTCTGTGTGCACCCTTCCCCAATATTCCCCCAGTCATGTGTCTGTGTGCACTCTTCCCCAATATTCCCCCAGTCACGTCTCTTTGTGCACCCGTCCCCAATCCCCTCCAGTCATGTGTCTGTGTGCAACCTTCCCCAATATTCCCCCAGTCATGTGTCTTTGTGCACCCTTCCCCAATCCCCCCAGTCATGTGTCTGTGTGCACCCTTCTCCAATATTCCCCCAGTCATGTGTCTGTGTGCACCCTTCTCCAATATGCCCCCAGTCATGTGTCTGTGTGCACCCTTCCCCAATATTCCCCCAGTCATGTGTCTGTGTGCACCCTTTCACAATATTCCCCCAGTCATGTGTCTGTGTGCACCCTTCCCGAATATTCCCCCAGTTAAGTGTGTGAGTGCAACCTTGCCCAATATTCCCCCAGTCACTTGTATGTTCCACCCTTCCCCAATATTCCCCCAGTCATGTGACTGTGTGCACCCTTCCCCAATCCCCCCCAGTCATGTGTCTGTGTGCACCCTTCCCCAATCCCCCCCAGTCATGTGTTTCTGTGCACCCTTCCCCATTATTCCCCCAGTCATGTGTCTGCGTGAGCCCTACCCTTTCCCCACCCAGGGTCATCTGTCTGTGTGCACCCTTCCAAAACCCCCTGTCATGTGTCTATGTGCACCCTTCCCCAATATTCCCCCAGTCACTTGTCTGTGTGCACCCTTCCCCAATATTCCCCCAGTCATGTGTCCGTGTGCAGCCATCCCCAATATTCCCCCAGTCATGTGTCTGTGTGCACCCCTAACCAATATTCCCCCAGTCATGTGACTGTGTGCACCCGTAACCAATATTCCCCCAGTCATGTGACTGTGTGCACCCGTAACCAATATTCCCCCAGTCACTTGTCTGTGTGCACCCTTCCCCAACACCCCCCAGTCATGTGTCTGTGTGCACCCTTCCCCAATCGCCCCCAGTCATGTGTCTGTGTGCACCGTTCCCCAATACTCCCCCAGTCATGTGTCTGTGTGCACCCTTCCCCAATACCCCCCAGTCATGAGTCTTTGTGCACCCTTCCCCAATTCTCCCCAGTCATGTTTCTATGTGCAGCCTTCCCCAATATTCCCCCAGTCATGTGTCTGTGTGCACCCTACCCCAATATTCCCCCAGTCATGTGTCTGTGTGCACCCTTCCCCAATATTCCCCTCGTCATGTGTCTGTTTGCCCCGTTCCCCAATACTCCCCAGTCATGTGTCTGTGTGCACCCTTCCCCAATCCCCTCCAGTCATGTGTCTGTGTGCACCCTTCCCCAATACCCCCCAGTCATGTGTCTGTGTGCACCCTTCCCCAATCCCCTCCAGTCATGTGTCTGTGTGCACCCTTCCCCAATACCCCCCAGTCATGTGTCTGTGTGCACCCTTCCCCAATCCCCTCCAGTCATGTGTCTGTGTGCACCCTTCCCCAATATTCCCCCAGTCACGTCTCTTTGTGCACCCGTCCCCAATCCCCTCCAGTCATGTGTCTGTGTGCACCCTTCCCCAATATTCCCCCAGTCATGTGTCTGTGTGCACCCTTCCCCAATATTCCCCCAGTCATGTGTCTGTGCGCACCCTTCCCCAATACCCCCCAGTCATGTGTCTGTTTGCCCCGTTCCCCAATTCCCCCCAGTCATGTGTCTGTGTGCACCCTTCCTCAATCCCCTCCTGTCATGTGTCTGTGTGCACCCTTCCCCAATCCCACCAATCATGTGTCTATGTGCACCCTTCCCCAACCCCTCGTCAAGTGTCTGTGTGCACCCTTCCCCAATATTCCCCCAGTCATGTGTCAGTGTGCACCCTTCCACAATATTCCCCCAGTCATGTGACTGTGTGCATCCCTAACCAATATTCCCCCAGTCATGTGTCTGTGTGGACCCTTCCCCAAACCATCCCAGCCATGTGTCTGTGTGCACCCTTCCCCAAAATTCCCCCAGTCATGTGTCTGTGTGCACCCTGCCCCAATCCTCCCAGTCATGTGTCTGTGTTCACTCTTCCCCAATCCCCCAGTCATCTGTCTGTGTGCACCATTCCCCAATCCCCCCAGTCATGTGTCTGTGTGCACCCTTCCCCAATATTCCCCCAGTCATGTGTCTCTGTGCACCCATCCCCAATATTCCCCCAGTCATGTGTCTCTGTGCACCCATCCCCAATATTCCCCCAGTCATGTGTCTGTGTGCACTCTTCCCCAATATTCCCCCAGTCATGTGTCTCTGTGCACCCATCCCCAATATTCCCCCAGTCATGTGTCTTTGTGCACCCATCCCCAATATTCCCCCAGTCATGTGTCTGTGTGCACCCTTCCCCAATATTCCCCTAGTCACTTGTCTGTGTGCACCCTTCTCCAATATTCCCCCAGTCATGTGTCTGTGTGCACCCTTCTCCAATATTCCCCCAGTCATGTGTCTGTGTGCACCCTTCCCCAATATTCCCCCAGTCATGTGTCTCTGTGCACCCATCCCCAATATTCCCCCAGTCACGTGTCTGTGTGCACCCCTAACCAATATTCACCCAGTCATGTGTCTGTGTGCACCCTTCCCGAATATTCCCCCAGTCATGTGTCTGTGTGCACCCTTCCCCAATATTCCCCCAGTCATGTGTCTGTGTGCACCCTTCCCCAATATTCCCCCAGTCATGTGTCTGTGTGCAGCCATCCCCAAGATTCCCCCAGTCATGTGACTGTGTGCACCCCTAACCAATATTCCCCCAGTCACTTATCTGTGTGCACCCTTCCCCAATCTTACCCCAGTCATGTGTCTGTGTGCACCCTTCCCCAATATTCCCCCAGTCATGTGTCTGTGTGCACCCTTCCCCAATATTCCCCCAGTCATTTGTCTGTGTGAACCCTTCCCCAATCTTACCCCAGTCATGTGTCTGTGTGTACCCTTCCCCAATATTCCCCCAGTCATGTGTCTGTGTGCACCCTTCCCCAATATTCCCCCACTCATGTGTATGTGTGCACTCTTCCCCAATATTCCCCCAGTCACGTGTCTGTGTGCACCCTTCCCCAATATTCCCCTAATCATTTGCCTGTATGCCCCCATCCCCAATATTCTCCCAGTCATGTATCTGTGTGCACCCTTCCCCAATCCCATCATGTGTCTGTGTGCACAATTCCCCAATATTCCCCCTGTCATGTGACTGTGTGCACCCCTAACCAATATTCCGCCAGTCACTTATCTGTGTGCACCCTTCCCCAACCCCACAGTGATGTGTCTGTGTGCACCCCTAACCAATATTCCGCAAGTCATGTTTCTGTGTGCACTCTTCCCCAATCCCCCCGTCATGTGTCTGTGTGCACACTTCCCCAATCCCCCTGTCATGTGTCTGTGTGCACCCTTCCACAATCTTCCGTGAGTCATGTGTCTGTGTCCACCCATCTCCATTCTTCCCCAGTCATGTGTCTGTGTGCACCCTGCCCCAATCCCCCCCAGCCATGTGTCTGTGTGCACTCTTCCCCAACATTCCCCCAGTGATGTGTCTGTGTGCACCCTTCCCCAATATTCCCCCCGTCATGTGTCTGTGTGCACCCTTCCACAATCTTCCGTGAGTCATGTGTCTGTTTGCCCCGTTCCCCAATACCCCCCAGTCATCTGTCTGTGTGCACCCTTCCCCAATATTCCCCCAGTCATGTGTCTGTGTGCACCCTTCCCCAATATTCCCCCAGTCATGTGTCTGTGTGCACCTTTCCCCAATATTCCCCCAGTCATGTGACTGTGTGCACCCTTCCCCAATATTCCCCCAGTCATGTGACTGTGTGCACCCCTAACCAATATTCCCCCAGTCACTTATCTATGTGCACCCTTCCCCAATACCCCCCAGTCATGTGTCTGTGTGCACCCTTCCCCAATCGCCCCCAGTCATGTGTCTGTGTGCACGCTTCCCCAATCCCCCCAGTCATGTTTGTGTGTGCACCCTTCCCCAATATTCCCCCAGTCATGTGTCTGTGTGCACCCTTCCCCAATCTCCCCAGTCACGTGTTTGTGTACACTCTTCCCCAACGTTCCCAGTCATGTGTCTGTGTGCACCCTTCCCCAATATTCCCTCAGTCATGTATCTGTGTGCACCCTTCCCCAATATTCCCCCAGTCATGTTTCTGTGTGCACCATTCCCCAATATTCCCCCAGTCATGTGTCTGTGTGCACTCTTCCCCAATATTCCCCCAGTCATGTGTCTGTGTGCACCCTTCCCCAATCCCCCCCCAGTCATGTGTCTGTGTGCACCCTTCCCCAATATTCCCCCAGGCATGTGTCTGTGTGCACCCTTCCCCAATCCCCCCCCAGTCATGTGTCTGTGTGCACCCTTCCCCAATATTCCCCCAGTCATGTGTCTGTGTGCACAGTTCCCCAATATTCCCCCAGTCATGTGTCTGTGTGCAGCCTTCACCAATATTCCCCCAGTCACATGTCTGTGTGCACCCTTCCCCCATACACCCCAGTCATGTGTCTGTGTGCACCCTTCCCCAATCCCCCCCAATCCCCCCCATTCATGTCTTTGTGCACCCTTCACCAATATTCCCCCAGTTATTTGTCTGTGTGCACCCTTACTCAATCCCCCCAGTCATGTGTCTGTGTGCACCCTTCCCCAATATTCCCCCAGTCATGTGTCTGTGTGCACCCTTCCCCAATACCCCCCCAGTCATGTGTCTGTGTGCACCCTTCCCCAATATTCCCCCAGTCATGTGTCTGTGTGCACCCTTCCCCAATATTCCACCTGTCATGTGTCTGTCTGAGCCCTGCCCTTCCACCCTCCCCCCCCACCACACTCATGTGTCTGTGTGCACCCTCCCCCAACCCCCAGTCATGTGTCTGTGTGCACCCTTCCCCAATATCCCCACAGTCATGTGTCCGTGTGCACCTTTCTCCAATCTTCCCCCGGTCATGTGTCTGTGTGCACCCTTCCCCAATCCCCCCCAGTCATGTGTCTGTGTGCACCCTTCCCCAATCCCCCCCATTCATGTCTGTGTGCACCCTTCCCCAATATTCCCCCAGTCATTTGTCTGTGTGCACCCTTCCCCAATCCCTCCATCATGTGTCTGTGTGCACCCTTCCCCAATATTCCCCCAGTCATGTGTCTGTGTGCACCCTTCCCCAATATTCCCCCAGTCATGTGTCTGTGTGCACCCTTCCCCAATATTCCCCCAGTCATGTGTCTGTGTGCACCCTTCCCCAATATTCCCCCAGTCATGTGTCTGTGTGCACCCTTCTCCAATATTCCCCCAGTCATGTGTCTTTGTGCACCCTCCCCCAACCCCCTGTCATGGTTCTGTGTGCACCGTTCCCCAATATTCCCACAGTCATGTGTCCGTGTGCACCCTTCTCCAATCTTCCTCCGGTCATGTGTCTGTGTGCACTTTTCCCCAATCCCCCTGTCATGTGTCTGTGTGCACCCTTCCCTAATCCCCCTGTCATGTGTCTGTGTGCACCCTTCAACAATCTTCCATGAGTCATGTGTCTGTGTCCACCCATCTCCATTCTTCCCCAGTCATGTGTCTGTGTGCACCCTTCCCCAATCTCCCCAGTCACGTGTTTGTGTACACTCTTCCCCAACGTTCCCAGTCATGTGTCTGTGTGCACCCTTCCCCAATATTCCCCCAGTCATGTTTCTGTGTGCACCATTCCCCAATATTCCCCCAGTCATGTTTCTGTGTGCACCATTCCCCAATATTCCCCCAGTCATGTGTCTGTGTGCACCCTTCCCCAATATTCCCCGTCATGTGTCTGTGTGCACCCTTCCCCAATCCCCCCCCAGTCATGTGTCTGTGTGCACCCTTCCCCAATATTCCCCGTCATGTGTCTGTGTGCACCCTTCCCCAATCCCCCCCCAGTCATGTGTCTGTGTGCACCCTTCCCCAATATTCCCCCAGTCATGTGTCTGTGTGCACCCATCCCCAGTCCCCCCCCTGTCATGTGTCTGTGTGCACCCTTCTCCAATCTTCCCCCTGTCATGTGTGTGTGCACCCTTCTCCAATGTTCCCCCAGTCATGTGTCTGTGTGCACCCTTCTCCAATGTTCCCCCAGTCATGTGTCTGTGTGCACCATTCCCCAATATTCCCCGTCATGTGTCTGTGTGCACCCTTCCCCAATATTCCCCCCGTCATGTGTCTGTGTGCACCCATCCCCAGTCCTCCCCAGTCATGTGTCTGTGTGTACCCTTCCCCTTTCCCCCCCTCCCCAGTCATGTGTCTGTGTGTACCCTTCCCCTTTCCCCCCCTCCCCAGTCATGTGTCTGTGTGTACCCTTCCCCTTTCCCCCCCTCCCCAGTCATGTGTCTGTGTGCACCCTTCCCCTTTCCCCCCCTCCCCAGTCATGTTTCTGTGTGCACCCTTCCCCTTTCCCCCCCTCCCCAGTCATGTGTCTGTGTGCACCCTTCCCCTTTCCCCCCCTCCCCAGTCATGTGTCTGTGTGCATCCTTCGCCTTTCCCCCCCTCCCCAGTCATGTGTCTGTGTGCACCCTTCCCCTTTCCCCCCCTCCCCAGTCATGTGTCTGTGTGCACCCTTCCCCTTTCCCCCCCTCCCCAGTCATGTGTCTGTGTGCACCCTTCCCCTTTCCCCCCCTCCCCAGTCATGTGTCTGTGTGTACCCTTTTCCTTTCTTACCTCCCACCAGTCAGGCCTTTGCCCCGCAGCCACTACTCACTGCTCTCCCGCTTTACTGTGGTCTGGAGCATCGACCTTTGGCTCTGTGCCCCCTCCTCGAGCACCTGCTGATGTTGCCTGTGCAGCCGGGCACAGAGTGGGTGCAGCTGCGGGCACAGCGCATAGAATGGTTCGTCAGTCTGTGTATATCTCTAATTCGCTAGTGAAATGCAATTCGCCGGTTGCACATCATTTAAAGCTGATGGGGAACGATGCTGGTCTCATTAGACCCTGGTGTGGCCCTCGGTCCAGGAATGGGAGTGTGATTCTGACAAGCTCACTTCATAATGAGTACTCGTGATGTTTCAATCCATACAAACCCCATTCCCGCCCTGGTGTGGCAGGACTCCCGAGCACCCAGCAGAGTCAGGAGTGGATAGCTGCATCCTATTTCTACACCAGCTGAAAATCAACTTTTCACCTTCCTCCATGTTTTCCGGACCTGTCCATCATTACACCCGCCACTGGCAGGACTGGACCATCCCCCCCTTTCTGCACCAGTTAGTTTTAGCAGCTATTCCATGTGGAGACCTTCATTCACAGCTAAGCCTGATCCTACAGATATGGCACAGAAACAGGCTTTCAGTCCATGCCAGTGTTTATGCTCCACTTGAGCCTCCTCCCATAATTTTTCCATCTAAAACAATCATTGTTACCCTCTCTTCCCTTCTCCCTCATCTGTTTGTCCTGTTTCCCCTTAAATACATCTACACTATTCACCTCAGCCACTCCCTGTGGTAGTGAGTTCCACATTCTCACCACTGTCTGGAAAAAGAGGTTTCTTCTGAATTCCCTATTGGGTTTCTTGGTGACTATCTTATACTGATGGCCTCTAGGCTTCCCCACAAGAGGAAACATTCTCTCTGTATCCACTCGATCAAAACCTTTCAGAATTTTAAAGACCTCTATTAGGTCACCCCTCAGCCTTCTGTTTTCAAGAGAGAAGAGACCCAGCCTGTCAATCCTTTCCTGATCTGTAAACCTACATATTCCATGTCAATCTTCTCTGCACCTTCTCCAGTGCTGCTATATCTTTTTCATAATATACCAACCAGAATTGCATGCAAAGCTTCAATATTCAAAGGCAGGGCTTCCCAAACTGAGTTGTCACGCCCAGTTGGGTCACGAGCTGAGATTTTGGGGTTGTGAGCTCCAGCAATGGCTACCCTGGAGCTCGGACTGAATGCTAACAGCTATGAGGCCCCTTTAAATCCTCAAGTTTTTCTTCCAATATTGGGCATGACCTAACAGACCAATCTTAGACGCCTGATTCCTGCTCCAAAAAAGGCAGTGAAAAGGTAGATGAATTTGTTTTAAAAACTCAGCAATTTAAAGTCTCCCACTCTCACAACTCTTTCCATGCTCCTGCAGACACAGCCCTCCCTCTCGCCACCCTTCACAGCTCTCTCCCCTACATCTCTCCCCCCTCTGTTCCCTCAGCTCCCTCCACCCTCACATCTCTCCCCCCCACCCCGACATCTGTCCCCCCCCGTCCCCCCCACTGCTTCCTTTTACCCCCACCCCCATCCCATCTCTCCCCCCACTGCTCCCTCCGCTCCCTCCCTTCCCGACTCTCCCCCCGGCACAATTCTCTCACCACTAGCCCCCACACCCCCACAACCTGCTCTTCCAACTGTCTTTCTACATCTGCTCCCCCACCCGCTCCCACCCTCATCAGTTTTAACCCCTGACCTTGCTCACACTCTGGGGTCACAGCAATTTTCAAGCCTCAAAATGGGGTCACAGTGGGAAAATGTTCAGGAAGCACTGGTCTAAGGATTAGCATAATTTCCCTACTTTTGAATTCTCTCTCTCTAAAAATAAAACCTAGTGTTTGGCTTATTTTTTAATGGCCTTCTTAACCTGTGTCACAATTTTTAGTGATTGCTGTATTTGTACTCCGAGATCCCTTTGTTCCTCTACCCCACCCAGACTCGTACCTTCCAAGTCATAAGTGACCTCCCTATTCTTCCTCCAAAATATATTACCTCACATTTGTCTCTGTTAAACATCATTTTGCCCATTCTTTGAGGTTAATGTCCTCCTGTAATTTGTTGCAGTCCTCCTCAGCATTGACTACACTCCCACCCAGTTTGGTGTCATCTGCAAATTTAGAGATTGTGTTTTTGATTCCAAATCATTAATATAAGTTGTGAACAGCAATGAACCCGCCGCTGATCCTTGTGGAACACCACTTCCCACCTTCAACCTCTCTCAATAATCTACCCCTTCTGTCTTGAAGCCAGCTAGCAATCCATTCTCCACTCGTCCCGACTCCACATTCTCTGACCTTATCCATTTGTCTATTATAGTGTACATTATCGAAAGCCTTTTGAAAATCCAGATAAATTACATCTACTGCATCACTATTGTCTACTCTCTGTTACCTCCTCAAAAATTTTAATAAGGTTGGTCAAAAAACATTTTCTTGTTTGAAATCCATGCTAACTAATCATTATTCTATTTCTCATTTCTATGCTCTCCTTTAGTTGGGATTCCATTCTTTTTCCTACCACTGATGTTAATAATTCTATAATTCCCAGGTCATGTTCTGTCTCCCTTCTTAAATATAGGAATTACATTAGCTATCTGCCAGCCCTCTGGCACTGCCCCTTTTTCTAATTGATTATTAAATATGAGTAGCGAGGCCTCCGCTATTTTAAAACACTTGGATCCATCTGGATCAGGGAATTTTTCCTTTTGAGTTTGTTTAGTTTATTTTTTTTTATTCGTTCATGGGATGTGGGCATCGCTGGCTAGATCAGCATTTATTGCCATCCCTAATTAACCTTGTTCAGAGGATATTTAAGAGCCAACAACATTGCTGTGGGTCTGCAGTCACATGTAGGCCAGACCAGGTCAGGATGGCAGATTTCCTTCCTTAAAGGACATTACTGAACCAGATGGGTTTTTAATGACAATTGGCAATGGTTTCATGGTCATCATCAGATATTTGATTCAAATTTCACCATCTGCTGTGGTGGGATATGAACCCGAGTCCCCAGAGCATTACCCTGGGTCCAGTGACAATACCACCACCTTCGCCCAAGTCAGTACATGCCCTTTTGATGTTTGAAATGCATTCACATCATTACTCTTCTCATCACTCAATGTCACATCAACCTATTCTATCTCCCTGCTAAACACTGCAGCAAAATAATTATTTTATATTTCTGCCATCTCGCGATCATTACCTGTCCCTTAGTGGTCCTATTCCCATCACAGCCTTCCTTTTTTATTGATGTGCCTGTAAAATATGTTATTGTTTGATGTTGCTTGATAATTTAATTTCACAGTTCCACATCCTGACCTCATCAATCTCCATATGTAAGCACACACTTTCCTACAGGAGGTTCTGGAATAAATCAAACAGTGGAAGAAATGTTGGCACAGGTCTCCAAAGGCCAGTCTTCCAATGGATTGAGAACAACCCAAGGGTGAAAAATACAATGGGTCACTCAAGCATCGGAGTGATGTTGTCTTTTTCTGATTGATCGGAGAGTCTGCAGGAAGACTGATAGACAGCTGTGACTCTCAGACCCGTCCATCATTCTATAGGGCAACAGGGAAGAGACACCCAGGGCAGTCACATCCGCTTTTACTCCTTAAAGCCTAAGCTCCTCAAAGAAGCAGATCCATCATCAGAAGCTGAAGGAAAGATGACAATAGCAGGGTCAGGAGGAGAGGAGCTGCCAACAGTCACAGTGTATGGGAGCAGTAATGAGACAGGAAAGGACAGCCCCTCTTACTGTTAGCATGTACTTTGCTTTATTCGACAGGCTAGTGAGCTCAGTGCGTGAAGCTCTGCACAAGTGGCTGAGAGTTTTGTGAAAGAAATGACCGAGAAACTTAACCACAGAGCCAAATATTCCGGGACTGGCTGTATCTCCTGGAGTGTTCCATCCTTTTCCTCATCCGTGATCGGCTCCAGATTCGGGAGCCCTGCCAATGTTAATTTCCTGCTTGTTGGGTTTGCTTAGTTCATCGCCAAGCTGGGGTCCTTTTCCATTGAGAGAGAGATGTCCTGATCCTGAGATCTGCTGAACTGGCCGCCTGAACAAAGTGAGGTGGCTGCTGTATGACCAAAGTGCCTGGAAGACCCCAGCCAAATTGAGGGGAGGGGTATTAATGCCCTGCAGACTCCTGTCGGAGAGACCCCTCCTCCTCGTGCTGCAGCTGCTAATGTTGGAAGTGCTGAGGATTGGCTGGCGTGCCGGTGGCGTGAGATGCGATGTTGCCCAATGGAGTTACTGGCTTTTGTGGAATGAAAAGCTCTTTAGAAAGCTTCCATAGCAGAAGAGAAACCAGTCCATACCTGGGACAGAGCCATGCAAGCATTTCATCCCAAAGGGAGAGTGTGGTTTATTTGCCACTATGGCTGCTGGGTAGACAGTACCCCATTCCACAAAAGCCATTTTTTTCACCCACTGCCTTCTCACAATTCCCTGTATGTCTGTGCTTCAAAAGGCTTGTAAAAAAGGATAAAAAAAGATTTGGTGCATTCAAAGCTGTAGCTCACAATTTGTGCATGTCAGTGGTTCCAGAGAGCCTCTTGTATATTTTATTATTGAGAGACCTAAACAGCATGCATAAGTGTCCATTTTTGGGAGTGCACATTTATACAAGGTTCCCCCTCGGTTTTTATTCACAGATTGAAATTGGTGAGAAGACTCAAATCAGAATTTTTTTAAAATGTTAAGTAGATTAGCTATGACAGAAAATTTAAAAGTGGAAGGACTATATAAATCAGACCACAAAAGAAGCCTTAAAAAAACTTTGAATTAATGATACAAGAAGCCAATTACAGTAATGATGTGCACTGACTGTCAATAAATAGCATTAAATTTCTACCCAAATTAATGGCCAGATTAACTGAATGTCAGGCTATTAAATACCAAGAGTCCATGCTATGTTAAAGTTGTGCATTTTTTTAATAAATTTATCTAATACAACTTACATTGTGGGTACCAATGGTCTGATCCTCCAGAATTACAGTTCTGTAACATAGGAAACTTGGCATTTCCAACTAACAGTACAAAATGACCAGGCTGAAGTTGAATACAATCAGCCTTTTGTGAACCGGGGTGAAACTTAGTGGGCAACAATGTTGGCAAAAAAAAAATCTAACCTTACTTATCCAGGACATATGAAGCATCAATGCAAGGTGCATTGTAATATTACCCAAGACAATGATGACTCCATTATAGATCTTATGGTCCTTTTGCCAAGGTCAGCTTTTCCCATTTACAGTTGGCCACTGCACCTTCAGAATTAAACGGAATTTTCATTTTGACTCTCTGATAGCAAATACAAATCAGCAATTCACTCCAGAAGCTTGGAAATAATTGGCCAACACTGTTCTCCTTAGGTTAGAAGCAAAAATTAAAATTTCCAGGCAGAATCAAGAGATAAGCAAAGGATTACTTTCATTCTGCAACCTTCAGTCTGGAAATGATCCATTTCAGGAATTCAGCTTGTAGCCACATACATAGACTGTGCCATGGCCATGAACAAATCAGTGGTCTAGAAATGTATATACTTTTAAAATTAGCTGCGGTGCTCAGAACAGATCAGGCAGCAAAAGAGCATAAAGTGATCATCAGAACACAACCACAGCAAAAAAAGAACAAATGCCTCTCGTTTCAAGAGGGAAACAGATATTTGCGCAAAAAGACAGTTCAAGAGGTGCACATAGCAACAAGTGAAAAAAAAGCTCAAACCTTCCTTTCACAGAGTTGGCACAATTAACCCTTTGAGGACTGCATTAGTATCCACCAAAATTGCATTTTTAAAGAAAATGAAAAAACATCTTTAGGCTTTGTATATTTCTCATACTAAACAGCAATATACATAAAAATCACTCGTGTAGAGGTTGTGTGGCATACATACACACACTTCTTTGCTTCAAAGGCCAAGTCAGTACTTAAAAGAGCCAGAGACACAGCAAACAGCCTGTGATCCTGAAGTGTTATTTGGTTACTGCTGAAAAAAAAGAGACACATCCCATCAAAGCTTTTTGTCTTGCACTCACCGGGACAGCTACGCAAGATAAACCAGCAGTAAAGGGAAACAATAATTTATACTGCATGAGAAGAGTGTGCTGATTGGTTGGCAAGTGGACTCTGATTGGTAATACCTTGACCAGAGTTGACCTACCTGCTTTGAATTTGAAACAAAAGCTTGGCAGTTAACAGTTAACTGTTCCCTGCTGCATTCTCCATGGCAAGGCAAACCAATCAGCACTCTCTTCTCATGCAGTATAAATTGTTGTCCCCTTTACTGTTGGTTTATCTTGCATAGCTGTCCTGATGAGTACAAGACAAAAAGCTTCAATAGGATGTCCCTTTTTTCAGCAATGCTCAAGTTCCATACTACCAAATATCTATTTGTTATTTGGTTCATGAATGTTAATTACTAATCCTCTTAATCAACATATGTCACTTTCTGATTGTTTAGTTTTTATTCTCTTAATCCTGATGAAACTTAAAAAGGCACAAACCAAAACATTTAAAATTTCTTTTTAAATTCACTTAATTTTGTTTTATGAGCATTTCCCCCTGCTGCACAATTTTAAATTTCCCCCTACTGCTACAATTTTAAACTCAGTGCTCAAAGCAAAGGGCTTTAAAAGATGCTAAGAGGCTTAGTTACCAAGATAAATCTATTATTTGTCTAAACAAACTGCAAGGTTAATGGTTCCTTCCATAAGAGTTCTCCTTCAAGCTTTCATCTGATTACCAGATTGTGAAACCACCATCTGAGCCACCGCAAAGCCAGTCACCCTTTCTCTGAGTTATGACAACATTACCACCCTGCAATGCTGCGATTTGAGCTGCATTCGGAGGGCAACCAGGTGGAGGAGGCTAAATCAGAAGAGAAAAGAGAAAAATAAGTGTTGTTTTTAAGACCCGAGCACATCTTTCAGCTTAACCAGCATACATTCATGTTTCAGTTTAGCTTCTGCTCTCTCCAAATTCCTCCTCTTCAGAATATTGATTTAATTGACAAGTGGGAACTAAATCATCTGGAAGGGGACGTGATGGGCTGAAAGAAAGGCTCTAGTCTTGCGACAGCAAGTCAACTCAGCCACTCATCTGTGTTTAGCTTTATAAAGTACAGCCTGTGTTCCATTCCACTTGTGCACAGGTGACACTTGGTCAGTATCTTTGCTCAGAGTAAGCCATCATGATATTGTGTGAGTCATTTAAGAGATAAATGAGTTTTTGGGTAATGCTACTTTATTAGCCCAAGGTTGGTGGCTGGCAGGAAATTGTACAAATCCAGTTAAAAGTAGGTCTTCCTCACTGCCAATCTGCTTCAAGTCTACAAGGTTCACGCCGATGTAACAATGAGAATTTTTTTCACAAAGAGGGTCGTGAGTCTCTGAAACTCTCCTCCTGAAAAGGTGGTGGAAGTAGAGTCTTTGAATATTTTTAAGGCAGAGGTGGATAGGTTCTTGGTAAGCAAGGCGGTGACAGGTTATTGGGGTGGGTGGGATGCAGATTTGAGGTCACTACCAGATCAGCCATGATCTTATTAAATGGCGGAACACGCTCGAGGGACTGAATGGCCGACTCCTGCTCCTTGTTCGTATGTTAAGGAAGCCATTGACCAAAAGAATAATATAGCAGTGGCTTTTGGTTGCTTTGGTTTCAGTAACTATAAACAAAGTAAACCCAAATTTGGAGAATAGATTTTTTTTTTGTGGGGCTTGTGCACTCCATATATCAGCACCATTGGTCAGGTCATCAATTGGCAGCATGCAGGGGCACATGGCTGGCTCAGCACATGCTCTATTATCATGATACCAGGACTTCCACAGTTGGCAGGATTAGGTTTACACCCAGTCTACACTGAGGCCTGTGTAAACATGAGCACAGTGCACTTAGTCTGCTGTCCCATGATTTGGCCTTCAAGGTAAGAGGGCTTATTAATACATTGGGAGGAAAACTGATCTTACAAGACTGCAATGTCTAGACTGTTCTGCAGTTTACAAATAGTTTACTCATGTCAGCAATCAATTCTGTTTTTTGATACACTAAAAATATGGGGAAAGGAAAGAAACAGTGGGAATACTACAGGGAGGGAATCTGTCTTTTACGCACAGTGTGCAGCAGTCACAAAAAAGACAAACGTAGTCTTAGAAGTTATAGCTCGAGGACCCCAGGATATGACGGTTTATACAAAGCACTGGCCCATCTCTAATTCAAATACTACATATAGTGCCCAGAACTGTCATGAAAGGGGAGATCATGGCTGAAAAAACAACTAAATCAAAAGAATTGGGCATTTAAGCAATGAGGAGGCTACTAGGGAGTTTTATATTGGAATAAAGTGGGTTGCAGTGAAATTAAAGATGTTTATGATCTTCAAGGGAATGAATAGGGAAGAAAAGGGAAGCATTCGTAAGGGCTAGAAGGCTGGGAACAGATGAAGCCCATGAAGAATATAAAAGTAGGAAGACACTTAAGCAAGGAGTCAGGAGGGCTAAAAGGGGTCATGAAAAGTCACTGGCAACCAGGATTAAGGAAAATCCCAAGGCCTTTTATACATATGTAAAAAGCAAGAGGGTAGCCAGGGAAAGGGTAGGCCCACTCAGGGACAGAGGGGAATCTGTGTGTGGAGCCAGAAGAAATGGGAGAGATGCTAAATGAGTACTTCTCATCAGTATTCACCAAAGAGTAGGACTTAGCGGTCGATTTGTCTAGGGAAGAGTGTGTAGATAGCCTGGATCATGTTGAGATCAAAAAAGAGGTGTTAGGCGTCTTGAAGAATATTAAGGTGGATAAGTCCCCGGGGCCAGATGGGATCTACCCCAGAGTAGAGGGAGGCAAGGGAGGAGATTGCTGGGGCCTTGACAGAAATCTTTGTATCCTCACTGGCTATGGGTGAGGTCCCAGAGGACTTGAGAATGGCCAATGTTGTTCCATTGTTTAAGAAGGGTAGCAGGGATAATCCAGGAAATTACAGGCCGGTGAGCCTTACGTCAGTGGTAGGGAAATTATTGGAGAAGATTCTTCGTGACAGGATTTACTACCATTTGGAAGCAAATGGGCATATTAGTGAGAGGCAGCATGGTTTTGTGAAGGGGAGGTCGTGTCTCACTAACTTGATTGAGTTTTTCGAGGAAGTGACAAAGATGATCGACGATGGAAGGGCAGTGGATATTATATACATGGATTTCAGTAAAGCCTTTGACAAGGTCCCTCATGGCAGACTGGTACAGAAGGTAAAGTCGCACGGGATCAGAGGTGAGCTGGCAAAATGGATACAGAATTGGCTTGGTCATAGAAGACAGAGGGTAGCAGTGGAAGGGTGCTTTTCTGAATGGAGAGCTGTGACTAGTGGAGTTCCGCAGGGATCAGTGCTGGGACCTTTGCTGTTTGTAGTATACGTAAATGATTTGGAGGAAAATGTAACTGGGCTAATTAGTAAGTTTGCAGACGACACTAAGGTTGGAGGAGTTGCAGATAGTGAAGAGGATTGTCAAAGGATACAACGGGATATAGGTCGGTTGGAGACTTGGGCGGAGAAATGGCACATGGAGTTTAATCCGGACAAATGTGAGGTAATGCATTTTGGAAGGTCTAATACAGGCAGGAATTATACAGTAAATGCCAGAACCCTTAAGTGCATCGACGGGCAGAGGGATCTGGGTGTACAGGTCCACAGGTCACTGAAAGTGGCAACGCAAATGGATAAGGTAGTCAGGAAGGCATATGGCATGCTTGCCTTCATTGACAGGGGTATTGAGTATAAAAGCTGGGAAGTCATGCTGCAGCTGTATAGAACCTTGGTTAGGCCACACTTGGAATATTGCGTGCAATTCTGGTCAACACATTACCAGAAGGATATGGAGGCGTTGGAGAGGGTGCAGAGGAGGTTTACCAGGATGCTGCCTGGTCTGGAGGTTATTAGCTATGAGGAGAGGTTGGAGAAACTCGGATTGTTCTCACTAGAGCGATGGAGATTGAGGGGCAACTTGATAGAAAATTACAAAATTATGAGTGGCATGGACAGAGTAGATAGTCAGAAGCTTTTTCCCAGGGTGGAAGAGTCAATTACTAGGGGACATAGATTTAAGGTGAGAGGAGAAAACTATAAAGGTGATGTGCGGGTCAAGTTTTTTACGCAGAGGGTAGTGAGTGTCTGGAATTCGCTGCCAGAGGAGGTGGTGGAAGCAGGTACGATAGTGGTGTTTAAGAGGCAGCTTGACAAATACATGAGTAGGATGGGAATAGAGGGATACGGACCCCGGAAGTGCAAAATGTTTCAGTTAACGGGCAATATGATTGGCGCAGGCTTGGAGGGCTGAAGGGCCTGTTCCTGTGCTGTACTTTTCTTTGTTCTTTGAATATACTGAATCCCAGAATGATCAGTATGAAGATAAGCTCTGGGCCAATAAAAAGGTGAACACAGAGTGAGGATGATACATATGGAATAACCTACGCAAGTAGACAACAGAAATGGAAGATGTTATAAAACTTTAAGAGGGAGCTGAAAAAATATTTAATGTACAGGGCGATCTGAAAGGCAGAGGTAAAGTGGGGTTTGCAACTGGTCATGGAGGTGGCTGTTTCTGGTTCAGTATAGCTCTGTGACTAAAGGAGCATTTGAGGTAGCAAGGGGGAGCCAGCAATTATTTTGCATGATACATCATTCCTGGAACAGGACTGATCACCTTAGGAAATGAGGGGAGAATTTCTTAGAGCTTGTTCTGAATTTGGCCACCTTTTTCCCCCCCATGTTAGTTTTTTTGAGTTATCATTACCAGCAACTGAAGAGGCTCCATAAAACTGATCAGCTCAGTATTCACGGGCATGATAGTCTCTTTAATCTTTTTGTTGTGTGTTGAAGGCAGGAAATGATATTAAAATGATTCTTTTAAAAATGAAAATAGAACAAAGAGAATGGGCAAAGGGATAAGAGGGAAAGCAGAATTGAAGTGTACATTTTCAGTTTAGTATTGTAGTTTCGAATTACAGTATTAAAACTACTTCATATTACATAGAAACATAGAAACTAGGAGCAGGAGTAGGCCATTCGGCCCTTCGAGCCTGCTCCACCATTCATTATGATCATGGCTGATCATCCAACTCAATAGCCTGTTCCCGCTTTCTCCCCCATACCCTTTGATCCCTTTTGCCCCAAGAGCTATATCTAACTCCTTCTTGAAAACATACAATGTTTTGGCCTCAACTACTTTCTGTGGTAGCGAATTCCACAGACTCACCACTCTCTGGGTGAAGAAATTTCTCATCTCAGTCCTAAATGGTCTACCCTGTATCCTCAGACTGTGACCCCTGGTTCTGGACTCCCCCACCATCGGGAACATCCTTCCTGCATCTACCCTGTCTAGTCCTGTTAGAATTTTATAGGTTTCTATGAGATCGCCCCTCATTCTTCTGAACTCCAGCGAATATAATCCTAACTGACTCAATCTCTCCTCACATATCAGTCCCGCCATCCAGGAATCAGTCGGGTAAACCTTCACTGCACTCCCTCTATAGCAAGAACATCCTTCCTCAGATAAGGAGACCAAAACTGCACACACTATTCCAGGTGTGGTCTCACCAAGGCCCTGTACAATTGCAGCAAGACATTCCTGCTCCTGTACTCGAATCCTCTGGCTATGAAGGCCAACATACCATTTGCCTTCTTTACCGCCTGCTGCACCTGCATGCTTACCTTCAGCAACTGGTGTACGAGGACACCCAGGTCTCGTTGCACATTCCCCTCTCTCAATTTATAGCCATTCAGATAATAATCTGCCTCCCTGTTTTTGCTACCAAAGTGCCTCACATTTATCCACATTATACTGCATCTGCCATGCATTTGCCCACTCACTCAGCTTGTCCAAATCACACTGAAGCATCTCTGCATCCTCCTCACAGCTCACCCTCCCACCCAGCTTTGTGTCATCTGCAAATTTGGAGATATTACATATAGTTCCCTCATCGAAATCATTAATATATATTGTGAATAGCTGGGGTCCCAGCACCGATCCCTGCGGTACCCCACTAGTCACTGCCTGCCATTTGGAAAAAGGCCCATTTATTCCTACTCTTTGTTTCCTGTCTGCCAACCAGTTTTCTATCCATCTCAATACACTACCCCCAATCCCATGCGCTTTAATTTTACACGCCAATCTCTTATGTGGGGCTTTGTCGAAAGCCTTCTGAAAGTCCAAATAAACCACATCCACTGGCTCCCCCTCATCAACTCTACTAGTTACATCCTCGAAAAATTCCAGTAGATTTGTCAAGCATGATTTCCCTTTCATAAATCCATGCTGACTCTGTCCGATTCTGCCACTGTTTTCCACGTGCTCAGCTATTAAATCTTTTATAATGGACTCTGGAATTTTCCCCACTACCGACATCAGGCTGACTGGTCTATAATTCCCTGTTTTCTCTCTACCTCCCTTTTTAAATAGTGGGGTTACATTAGCTACCCTCCAATCTGTAGGAACTGTTCTAGAGTCGAAAGGATCTTGGAAGATGACCACCAATGCATCCACTATTTCTAGGGCCACTTCCTTTAGTACTCTGGGATGTAGATTATCAGGCCCTGGGGATCTATCGGCCTTCAATCCCATCAATTTCCCCACCACCATTTCCCTACTAATACTGATTTCTTTCAGTTCCTCCCTCTCACTAAACCCTGTGTTCCCCAACATTTCTGGTATGTTATTAGTGTCCTCCTTTGTGAAGACAGAACCAAAGTATGTATTTAGTTGGTCAGCCATTTCTTTGTTCCCCATTATAAATTCCCCTGTTTCTGACTGTAAGGGACCTACGTTTGTCTTCACCAATCTTTTTCTCTTCACATACCTATAGAAACTTTTACAGTCAGTTTTTATGTTCCCTGCAAGCTTACAATTGCCTTTTTACTGCAGTTGCTTCAGCATGACAATACACAAACTGAAAATTTCTAAAACAACCTGATATACAGTCAATTCAAACTTTAACAATCATAGATAGCACATTTGGTATGGTTACAAAATTTAGTGTGGCACACAGTTACAGGTGTTCAGAACACTTACTGGGAGATTAGCAGTAGCTCCTGCCCCAAATCTTGCACCTGCATCAAACCCTCCGTTCATGACCATGGTTGAAGATGGAGAGAAGACATGTGGCACTGCATAGTACCGCATGGGCATGCCTGTCCCATTTGGACCCACTTGCATTTGGGCTGTGACTGGCACATAGAAACCACCTGGATAGCCAGCACTCATGTTAAGTGGAGCCTGGACATATCTTGGCTGTTGGTGAAGCTGGGATGCAAACAAATTCAATTATCGTTTTAAAGTAAACCGATATAAAGTTCATAGTATAATGCAGTCTGAGGCCGTTAGAAATAAACAGAGACGATCCTGGAAACACAGCAGGCCCATCAACATTTGTAAACAGGTTCAAATTTCAGGTCTGACCATGAGTTCTTATGAAAAGTCTACAGCTTCAAACTTATCTTCCCTCTTTTCAAATGCAGATGGATCTGTCTAGCACTTTCTGTTTTCAGTTCCAAGTTTCCAGCATGTGTGTTTCTCCTCCTGTTCATTCTCCTAGAATTCTGCTTCACACCTTTAGTTCCTCTATAAGGGGGTATAGTGGTAATGTCACTGAGTGAGTAGTCCAGGGGCCTAGATTAATGCTCTGGGGACAGGGGTTCAAATCCCACCATGGCAGCTAGTGGAATTTAAATTCAATTAATAAATCTAGAATATAAAGCTAGCCTCAGTAATGGTGACCATCGAAAAATAGGAAGCAGAGAGTAATGGTCAATGGATATTTTTCGGTCTGGAGGAAGGTTTGTAGTGGGGTTCCCCAGGGGTTGGTGTTGGGACCCTTGCTGCTCCTGATATATATTAATGATCTAGATCTTGGTGTGCAGGGGACAATTTCATGGTTTGGGGATGACACGAAACTTGGGAGTGTTGTGAACTGTGAGGAGGACGATGTGGAACTTCAAGAGGACATAGACAAGTTGGTGGGGTGGGCAGATAGGTGGCAGATGAAGTTCAATGCGGAGAAGTGTGAGGTGATGCATTTTGGTAGGAAGAACATGGACAGACAATATAAAATAAGGGGTGAAATGTTGAAGGGGGTGCAGGAGCAGAAAGACTTGGGTGTATATGTGCACAGATCATTGAAGGTGGCAGGACAGGCGGAGAGAGCAGTTAATAAAGCAAATAGTATCCTGGGCTTTATTAATAGGGACATAGAGTACAAGGGCAAGAAGGTTATGCTGAATTTATATAAGACACTCATTAGACCTCAGCTGGAATATTGTGTACAGTTCTGGGCGCCACATTATAGAAAGGATGTGAACACACTGGAGAGAGTGCAGAAGAGGTTTACAAGAATGGTTCCAGGGATAAGAAACTACAGTCACAAGGATAGATTGAAGAGGTTGGGACTGTTCTCCTTGGAGAGACGAAGGCTGAGAGGAGATTTGATAGAGATGTTCAAAATCATGAGGGGGCTGGACAGAGTAGATAGGGAGAAGCTGTTCCTGCTCGTAAAAGGGTCAAGAACGAGAGGACACAGATTTAAAGTGATTTGCAAAAGAAGCAAGTGTGACGCGAGAAAAAACTTTTTCACACAGCGAGTGGTTTGGGTTTGGAATACACGGCCGGGAAGTGTGGTGGAGGCAGGTTTAATCGAGGCATTCTGGAGGGCATTGTTTCTATTCAAATAATCATCTAATGTGCAAGGGTACAGGGAAAAGGCAGGGCAATGGCACTAGGTCACAATGCTCATTTGGAGAGCTGGTGCAGACATGATGGGCTGAATGGCCTCCTTCTGTAACTATTGTAAAAATCCATCTAGCTCACTAATGCCCTTTCAGGAAGGAAATCTACCACCTTGGCTGGCCACATGCAACTCCAAGATCCACAGAATGTGGTTGATTCTCAACTGCCCTCTGAAATGGCCATGCAAACCACTCAGTTCAAGGACAATCAGCGATGGGCAACAAATGTTGCGCAGCTATCACCTAATAGCACAGCAATGGAGTACTGTAATACAGATGAGACAACACAAGGCTCAAATTGATCTCAGGGTTCTGAGGTGACATCCATGCTTCACGCTCGGGTCACATGTCATCTGAACCTCACAGTAAATGACAATATTGGTCCTTACTTCCAGCAATTATTTTGATAAAAAATAAATTAAGTCATCTATTTCCTGCCATCCTCATTAAAGGTATTCGGACCTCAAGAAATTAAAATTAATAACCAATTCTCGAAATTAAAATGTTTTCTTGTTAAATTATAGTAACCTATTTTTGGTGCAAATGTTTTTTTTCTTTACTCGTTTTTTATGGGCATCGCTGGCTCGGCCAGCATTCAGTGCCCATCCCTAACTGCCCTTGTTCAGAGGGCATTTAAGAGTCAACCACATTGCTTTGGGTCTGGAGTAGGCCAGACCAGGTAAGGATGGCAGATTTCCTGCCCTAAAGGACATTAGTAAACCAGATGGGTTTTTATAATAATCGATGATAGCTTCATGGTCACCATTAGACTTTTAATTCCAGCTCTTTATCGAATTGAAATTTGTGATGTGTGTACCAGTCCAGTGACAATATCACTACGCCACTGCCTCCCTGTAATGGTAATTCTAGGAATGTTACTGAATGAGGTGGGCAGGGGCTGAGATTGTACTGACAAAGCAAAATGCTTTCAATTCAAGAACCCTTGGGCTCCAAGCTAAGTACACAATAAATGCATAACTTGGCAGAGCCTCAAGTCTACAACAATTATAATCATTCAGGAAACTATTAACATTTTGAGCTAATTATTTGATAAAGTATTTTGCTTTTTGTAGCCAAAACATTTGGACCAAAGTGGAAAACTGAAGAAACCATGTTTTCCACCAAATTCACATTCTAAGTTACGTCAGCTGCAACAGTGGTTTCCAAATTAGGGCGACGCAATTAGATATTGGGGAGGGGGGTTGGGGGAGAGGAGGGGGGTTGGGGGAGAGGAGGGGGGTTGGGGGAGAGGAGGGGGGTTGGGGGAGAGGAGGGGGGTTGGGGGAGAGGAGGGGGGTTGGGGGAGAGGAGGGGGGTTGGGGGAGAGGAGGGGGGTTGGGGGAGAGGAGGGGGGTTGGGGGAGAGGAGGGGGGTTGGGGGAGAGGAGGGGGGTTGGGGGAGAGGAGGGGGGTTGGGGGAGAGGAGGGGGGTTGGGGGAGAGGAGGGGGGTTGGGGGAGAGGAGGGGGGTTGGGGGAGAGGAGGGGGGTTGGGGGAGAGGAGGGGGGTTGGGGGAGAGGAGGGGGGTTGGGGGAGAGGAGGGGGGTTGGGGGAGAGGAGGGGGGTTGGGGGAGAGGAGGGGGGTTGGGGGAGAGGAGGGGGGTTGGGGGAGAGGAGGGGGGTTGGGGGAGAGGAGGGGGGTTGGGGGAGAGGAGGGGGGTTGGGGGAGAGGAGGGGGGTTGGGGGAGAGGAGGGGGGTTGGGGGAGAGGAGGGGGGTTGGGGAGGGGGTTTGGGGGAGAGGAGGGGGGTTGGGGGAGAGGAGGGGGGTTGGGGGAGAGGAGGGGGGTTGGGGGAGAGGAGGGGGGTTGGGGGAGAGGAGGGGGGTTGGGGGAGAGGAGGGGGGTTGGGGGAGAGGAGGGGGGTTGGGGGAGAGGAGGGGGGTTGGGGGAGAGGAGGGGGGTTGGGGGAGAGGAGGGGGGTTGGGGGAGAGGAGGGGGGTTGGGGAGGGGGTTTGGGGGAGAGGAGGGGGGTTGGGGGAGAGGAGGGGGGTTGGGGGAGAGGAGGGGGCTGACAGGCCTGGACAAACATTGAGTTCAGGAGTGAATATTTCCAGAAATCAGGAACTTGGCACCTCATAACATTCAAGGCTATGGGCCAAGTGCTGGTCAATGGGATTAGGTAGGTCGGTCAGGTGTTTTCACGTGTTGGTGCAGACTCGATGGGTCGAAGGGCCTCTTCTGCACTGTGTGATTCTGTGAACTTCTGTTTTTTGCTGATGCACAAATCCTCTCTGGACTGATCTTGCAGCCCACACATTGCACCAACCGCATATGTGCAGGAGATTGGAGGGAGCATGGGAAAAGGGATGCTGGAGTCTGGAGAGAGCAGGCAGGGAAGGAAAACATGATGCAGCGCTAAAAGGAGAGAGGAGAGGGGAGAGTGAGGCTGCCACAGAGTGAATGTGATTTACCTACCACCCCACCAGGCCTGTCACTCCACCCTCCCCATTCCCTTAACCCAGGATAATAATTTCCAGCTTGCTTCTCCCCGCTATCCCCTTTACAGCTGGACCACACTCTGCAACAGGAACAGCAGCGAGCTGATTTCTTGGAAGCCCGCTGTATGCACAACTCAAAAAAACCTCAAAACAATCCAATTCACTTCAGAGAGCGTGTGCTGGCCTGTCCACGCTGCAGCTGAGGTTCCGAGTTGTGCAATGATATCGTCCCCTCACTCCCTCTTGTTGAATGGCATGGGCCTTGCAAAAGAACCTTTCAGCTCAAACGGTCAGTGCTGTGGGTTTGTCCAATCCAGCTTCTGAGTAACGACGACAGCACCCTGTGTGACCTTGCATTGCCCATTCACTGGGTCAGCTGTTTAAAGGAGCCCAAAAGTTAATTGTTGGGATGACCTGGCATGGAGTGCTCTAAGAAGCAAATGGGGAGAATTTTCCCTAATTCGGGTGGGCCGGTCAGGAGTGGGCTGGAGCGGGCCAGAAGCTGATCGTCGCCTGCAATCGGCTGCGCGCCGCCATTTTACATGGGTAGGCCAATTAAGGCCTGCCCAGCATAACGCACGCCCGGTCTATACTCGATGGAGTTTAGAAGGATGAGGGGGGATCTGATTGAAACTTACAGAATACTGAAAGGCCTGGATTGAGTGGACGTGGGGAAGATGTTTCCATTAGTAGGAGAGACTAAGACCCGAGGGCACAGCCTCAGAGTAAAGGGAAGACCTTTTAGAACAGAGATGAGGAGAAACTTCTTTAGCCAGAGAGTGGTGAATCTATGGAATTCATTGCCACAGAAGGCTGTGGAGGCCAGGTCATTGAGTGTATTTAAGACTGAGATAGATAGGTTCTTGATTGGTAAGGGGATCAAAGGTTACGGGGAGAAGGCGGGAGAATGGGGTTGAGAAACTTATCAGCCATGATTGAATGGCGGAGCAGACTCGATGGGCCGAATGGCCTAATTTCTGCTCCTATATCTTATGGTAGCGCTCAGTGCTGCTTGTGCGGGTGGGGGGAGAGTTGGGGCCTGTGCTCTTTCGCGCAAAAGAGCGCAGCAATCTCCCACAGAGCTGCCTCAGGGAGATTGAATGGATTATAAAAGTATTTAATAAATAAAGTAAAAATTTATTTAAACATGTCACATGAGCTGGGACATGTATGTGAAGTTTGGAAAATTTATTTAATTAATTTTTAAAACCTTCAGGAAACCTCGTCCCGCCCGTGGATGAGGTTTCCTGAAAAACGGGAAGGCCGCTTGGGCTCTTCACCTGCCCGACAATTAAGGTAGCGAAAGGACGCATGCCCGATGTCATCGTGCGCCGTTTTACCCGTCGGCATGTCGTGCCTGCCCCAGCATGTCAATGCCAATATTCTGCCCAATGTTTCTAAAGCCTACCTCTCCAGCCAAGTTTTTAAGTCAGATATCTGAGTATCTCCTTTGGCTCACTGTCTTGCATTGCACTACTGCAAAGCATCTTGGGATCTATTACTAGAAGCAGTTAGAAGCAGCATATAAAACGGAAGTTGTTGTCATCGTCATGTTAAGGTTCTTCGAATAACTGTGCCTGAAATGCACAGGTTGGCAGGACAATGCCCTATCCACCATAAATTCTGCCTTAGATATTCTCCCAATGCAGGTATAGGCCAATACTAACCAGTGACAGTTGGAACAAATGTAACACATTTCAGCAGAGCTCCTTTCTCAAAGAGGAGAAACAGGAAACCATACTGCCCTGTTCCAGTCAGAAGACAAAATGCAACGCTTTCAAATTGGGGCCTTGGCGCCTTGCGTTCTGCCAACCCCGGGGCCTTGGCGCCTTGCGTTCTGCCAACGCCGGGGCCTTGGCGCCTTGCGTTCTGCCAACCCCGGGGCCTTGGCGCCTTGCGTTCTGCCAACCCCGGGGCCTTGGCGCCTTGCGTTCTGCCAACCCCGGGGCCTTGGTGCCTTGCGTTCTGCCAACCCCGGGGCCTTGGCGCCTTGCGTTCTGCCAACCCCGGGGCCTTGGCGCCTTGCGTTCTGCCAACCCCGGGGCCTTGGCGCCTTGCGTTCTGCCAACCCCGGGGCCTTGGCGCCTTGCGTTCTGCCAACCCCGTGGACTGTCTGACAATGACGATGCATTTCTGTCAAAGTGTTGGGTGAGTATTGTTCTCCTAGTGGTGAGAATCAGTTTTTTTCTTTATTAGTACCACAGTGGTGGCAGCAACTTACCCAGCTTTCACTGCAGCAGCCAATGCTGCTGCCCACTCACAACCCAGATGGTTTCAAAACACACAGAACATGGTCATAATCAATATCTGCATATGCATATATGTTTTGGGCACAGTTAGATATATGATCTAGATTCTAGGTCAGATCTTGAGGCTTTTTTATTCCAGGGAGGGCTTTCTTCACTAATCTGTTATTTTTATTGTACAATATGCACTTTCTACAGGCTTGTCTGCTTCTGGTGTTATTTCACAGCTATCAGTTTGACACTGGCACCCATTATTACTGTATATGTTCTGATACTTGCTGAGAAAATACGGTTCTCTTACTCCTTGCAAAAACACTGGGTGGACCAGTCAGCTTTGATGGGAGCACAGAATGATGATAGGCTATCAGCCTGCCTCTACAAAGCCAGCCCAATTTCCCTTTTCAGTTAAGTCCACTAAAGCCAGTTGTAGCCATTGGAAGTTCAGCCTCAGTCCAGTGTTTCTTCGAAAGAGGAGCCACAGATATGACATAACTCTTCAAAGAGGGCACTCTGAGCTATACCACATATTTTTAAACACTATGTTCACTAACCTTATGGTGGAACGGCACAGAAGATTTTGTGTAACACTGAGACTGGGGTTTTCCTTACCCTGAGAGAGACATGAAGTCCAGTAAAAGTATAGAGTCGTTATAAAGGGGGACTTTAATTGGGTAGTAATAGTGTAAAAGGTGTGGGGGTAGGGGTTGGAAAAAAGAGTTGCTGACTTGTTTTCATGATCAGTCTGTTTCCAGCCCCAATGAGGAAGGAGGCGTTGCAGTTTGTAATTTAAAGCCCCTTTTCGGATGGTTCCCAGTGCAGGACAATTGCCCAGGGGAAGTTTGCACTTCTGGGCAATTGCCGTGCGATCCTTATCTGGAAACCTCTGGAAGGTAGAGGCGGGTGCGGGGAGGGGTTTCCCAACACATCTTTGAGGTGCTTTCCCCCCCCGCCACATTTTAGGAAGGATGTAACGGCTTGAGAGAGAGGGTGCAAAACAAAAATTATGGGAATGATTCCATGGAAAAAGGAGTTCATAACGTGGATAGATTGGAGAAGCTGGGGCTGCTCTCCTTGGAGAGAAGGTTGGGAGCAGAATTGATAGATGTGTTCAAAGTCATGAGGGGTTTGGACAGGGTAGATTGATCTGGTTTTTATGGTACAGAATTGAGAGTCAGGCTAACAATTTGTTCGCATAAAAACAGCCCAGATCTATTGGATGTAAAGGAATGGAAGAGAAAGTGCTATCTCAATATCTTCACCTTTATTAAGCAATAGTGAACTTAAGAAAGGGCAACAACTATCATAGCATCGAGAGAAATAAATAGTGCAAAAGAGTTTCTTTTTTTAGAAAGGACCATAAGTATATCACCATGGTATTGGAAGAGATGACAACGTTCTGGGAGCATAGCGGGTACTCGAGATTTTGACCAAGTACTGTCCCAAGTAATGCATGTACCACCATGGAGCTAGCAGCCTGGGTACGAAAAAGGAACAGAGGCTCAGACTCTGCTATGATGACACAAAACTAGGTGGGAATCTAAGTTGTGAGGAGGATGCAAGAAGCTTTCAAGGGAATTTTTTATTTTTATTCGTTCATGGGATGTGGGCATCGCTTGGCTATTTAGATAGGTTAAGTGGATGGGCATGAACAGGGCAGATGGAGTATCATGTGAATAAGCGCGAAGTTATCACAAGTGCCAGGCAATGACCATTTCCAACAAGAGAGAATCTGACCATCGCCCCTTGATGTTCAATGGCATTACCATCACTGAATCCCCCACTATCAATATCCTGGGTGTTACCATTGACCAGAAACTGAACTGGACTAGCTATATAAATACTGTGGCTACAAGAGCAGGTCAGAGGCTGGGAATCCTGCAGTGAGTAACTCACCTCCTGACTCTCCATAGCCTGTCCACCATCTACAAGGCACAAGTCAGGAGTGTGATGGAATACTCTCCACTTGCCTGGATGAGTGCAGCTCCAACAACACTCAAGAAGCTCGACACCATCCAGGACAAAGCAGCTGCTTGATTGGCACCACATCCACAAACATTCACTCCCTCCACCACCGACGCACAGTAGCAGCAGTGTGTACCATCTACAAGATGCACTGCAGCAACTCACCAAGGCTCCTTCGACAGCACCTTCCAAACCCACGACCACTACCATCTAGAAGGACAAGGGCAGCAGACACATGGGAACACCACCACCTGGAAGCTCCATTCACCACCCTGACTTGGAAATACATCGCCGTTCCTTCACTGTCGCTGGGTCAAAATCCTGGAACTCCCTCCCTAACAGCACTGTGGGTGTACCTACACCACATGGACTGCAGCGGTTCAAGAAGGCAGCTCATCACCACCTTCTCAAGGGGCAATTAGGGATGGGCAATAAATGCTGGGCCCAGCCAACAATGCCCACTTCCGTAAATGAATTTAAAAAACGGAATATCCCTCATCATCTATTAGTATCCAGGCCAATGTATGTAAGAAAGCGCACACATTGTTTTGAAATATAAAAAAGAGTGGAATGTATTACTTGAGTTAGAAGAGATACCACGTCATAAATGTTTAAATTAGGTAGGTTAGAAGGGCAGGGTGGGCATATGGGATTAGGATGACTGTCCACGTAGAAGATAAACACCGATATGGATTGGTTGGGCTGAAAGAGCCTGTTTGTGTATTGTAATTATGACATAATTCTGTCAAAATTATTTTAAATTAACCTAACTTTGTACAATCAGGCAAGGTCATGTCAGCATGCTCGTGGTGAAGTGTTACACTGAAAAGACAGTAATCACGCTGCTCCCACTGCTGTATCGCAGAATTAATGCACAGTGCTTTTACCAAAGAAATTCCTTTCCATAGTAGATTCACTTTCCATCTTGGCACCGATAAAGTAATTTGTGTAAATCAACTTAATCAAATTAAAATATTTGCTATATCTTTGCTAACATTTCTTGGACTGTTCTGCATTTACTTTTTTACTACAATGCTACTTTTCTTCATGTCCTGCGCAGTGATACATTACAGTGATATTTGTGCCTTACCCTTCGACGCTTCCAAGTTGTGCATCTTTTTCAGGCTCTTATGCCAGATCTCAGTGGGAAGACAGCATTAAGCTGGACCAGCATATTCCGATGCTTCCTTTGCATGCTATGGAGATGTCCTTCTGCTCAACATGCTCTTGCGTCACCCCATAAGTGTGCTTAAGTAGAAACTGCAGAGACTTGTTCTTGAATCAGCTTGTTTTCTATTAGCATTCAGACATTGTCTCAAGTAGTTGCAGCACCCCAGGAGGGCATTGAACACTGACATGTGTGCTGATCAAGTGGTTTGACAAATGTTAAAGGATTTATTGCAATTCACCACGACAGGTACATGGTCTCAAAACCGGCTACCTTGGAATCGAGGCCACGCTGAATTTTGGGTCTTGCTGGATTTCTGGTTGGGCAGTTTGGGTCAGGTCGGGTTGGATGGGGTCAGGGGTTGCTCGGAACACAGGGACAGAATAGTACACAAAGCCAATATCTAGTCACGCCCCATGCAATGCCAGTGCAAATTTTCCAGGTAAGTTATTTTTTATTTTTTCAATTAAAATTGATGCATGCCTCAATATCTCTCTCCTAAGGAAACATAGGATTAATTTTGAAACAATGTACACACGTGACTAGCCCAGTTCATCTTGTATATTGCTACAGACAAGTACCAAAGTATTCATGACAATATAACCTAAAGCTCAGCAAAAAAATACTCATAGGGAGAACCAAATTGCCTCACAAAACCACCAATTAGTGAGCACTGAAAAGTTACTGACCAGTTTGAGTCACTGATAACGTGTTTTTTTATTCGTTCATGGGATGTGGGCATTGCTGGCTGGGCCAGCATTTATTGCCCATCCCTAATTGCCCCTTGAGAAGGTGGTGGTGAGCTGCCTTCTTGAACCGCTGCAGTCCATGTGGTGTAGGTACACCCACAGTGCTGTTAGGGAGGGAGTTCCAGGACTTTGACCCAGCGACAGTGAAGGAACAGCGATATATTTCCAAGTCAGGATGGTGAGTGGCTTGGAGAGGAACTTCCAGGTGGTGGTGTTCCCCATGTGTCTGCTGCCCTTGTCCTTCTAGATGGTAGTGGTCGTGGGTTTGGAAGGTGCTGTCAAAAGAGCCTTGGTGAGTTCCTGCATTGCATCTTGTAGATGGTACACACTGCTGCTACTGTGTGTCAGTGGTGGAGGGATTCACTCCCTCCATTCACTGTTTGTGGATGGGGTGCCAATTAAGCGGGGCTGCTTTGTCCTGGATGGTGTCGAGCTTCTTGAGTGTTGTGGGAGCAGCACTCATCCAGGCAAGTGGAGAGTATTCCATCACATTCCTGGCTTGTGCCTTGTAGAGGGTGAACAGGCTTTGGGGAGTCAGGAGATGAGTTACTCACCGCAGGATTCCCAGCCTCTGACCTGCTCTTATAGCCACAGTATTTATATGGCTGGGCCAGTTCAGTTTCTGGTCAATGGTAACCCCCAGGATGTTGATAGTGGAGGATTCAGTGCCATTGAATGACAAGGGCTGATGGTTAGATTCTCTCTTGTTCGAGATGGTCATTGCCTGGCACTTGTGTGGTGTGAATGTTAAGTTTGCCTGAGTCAGAAAGCTGTTGGTTCAATTCCCACTCTAGAGACTGGAGTACATTTCTGAGGCAATGCTGCACTGTTGGAAGTGGTAAACCAAGGCCATGTCTGCCTGCTGAGGTCCCATAGCACCATTTGAAGAACAACAGGGGACTTTCTCCACATGTCTTGGCCAATGCCAATATTTACCTCCTGAAAGATTAAAAGGCCCTCTCTCTCATTGCTGTTTGGGGTACCTTGCTGAGCATAAGTTAGCTTCTGTATCTGTCTACCGAATAATTATAAATCAAAAGTAATTAATTAACTGGGATGTGCTTTGGATGTTCTGAGGATGTAATGGGTCCTATATAAATAGAATTTCTTTTTTTGGTCCAGGCGAGGAGGAGTGAGCACGTGAAGGTTAAATACGACGAGCACGTGGAGAAACCCAGACAGGTCTTAAAATGACATGTGGAGAAACTCCCTGCCTCTTGTTACAGAACGCACACATGCTAGATCCTGACATTTCTGCTCAACCTGGGAGTTACTGAGGAGGATGGGGCGTGGGAGCGATGGGGTTGGGTGTCAGTTTGTATTCTGAGATGATATGCTAAACCCTGGGAAGACATGTGGGTTCCTGGGACTGGAACACGGGGCCGCAGGGATATGGGTGTATATATAAAGGTGAGACATGGGAGAGAGGGGGAACGGAGGAGAGAGCGAGCGAGCGAGAGAACGGAGGAGAGAGCGAGCGAGCGAGAGAACGGAGGAGAGAGCGAGCGAGCGAGAGAACGGAGGAGAGAGCGAGCGAGCGAGAGAACGGAGGAGAGAGCGAGCGAGCGAGAGAACGGAGGAGAGAGCGAGCGAGCGAGAGAACGGAGGAGAGAGCGAGCGAGCGAGAGAACGGAGGAGAGAGCGAGCGAGCGAGAGAACGGAGGAGAGAGCGAGCGAGCGAGAGAACGGAGGAGAGAGCGAGCGAGCGAGAGAACGGAGGAGAGAGCGAGCGAGCGAGAGAACGGAGGAGAGAGCGAGCGAGCGAGAGAACGGAGGAGAGAGCGAGCGAGCGAGAGAACGGAGGAGAGAGCGAGCGAGCGAGAGAACGGAGGAGAGAGCGAGCGAGCGAGAGAACGGAGGAGAGAGCGAGCGAGCGAGAGAACGGAGGAGAGAGCGAGCGAGCGAGAGAACGGAGGAGAGAGCGAGCGAGCGAGAGAACGGAGGAGAGAGCGAGCGAGCGAGAGAACGGAGGAGAGAGCGAGCGAGCGAGAGAACGGAGGAGAGAGCGAGCGAGCGAGAGAACGGAGGAGAGAGCGAGCGAGCGAGAGAACGGAGGAGAGAGCGAGCGAGCGAGAGAACGGAGGAGAGAGCGAGCGAGCGAGAGAACGGAGGAGAGAGCGAGCGAGCGAGAGAACGGAGGAGAGAGCGAGCGAGCGAGAGAACGGAGGAGAGAGCGAGCGAGCGAGAGAACGGAGGAGAGAGCGAGCGAGCGAGAGAACGGAGGAGAGAGCGAGCGAGCGAGAGAACGGAGGAGAGAGCGAGCGAGCGAGAGAACGGAGGAGAGAGCGAGCGAGCGAGAGAACGGAGGAGAGAGCGAGCGAGCGAGAGAACGGAGGAGAGAGCGAGCGAGCGAGAGAACGGAGGAGAGAGCGAGCGAGCGAGAGAACGGAGGAGAGAGCGAGCGAGCGAGAGAACGGAGGAGAGAGCGAGCGAGCGAGAGAACGGAGGAGAGAGCGAGCGAGCGAGAGAACGGAGGAGAGAGCGAGCGAGCGAGAGAACGGAGGAGAGAGCGAGCGAGCGAGAGAACGGAGGAGAGAGCGAGCGAGCGAGAGAACGGAGGAGAGAGCGAGCGAGCGAGAGAACGGAGGAGAGAGCGAGCGAGCGAGAGAACGGAGGAGAGAGCGAGCGAGCGAGAGAACGGAGGAGAGAGCGAGCGAGCGAGAGAACGGAGGAGAGAGCGAGCGAGCGAGAGAACGGAGGAGAGAGCGAGCGAGCGAGAGAACGGAGGAGAGAGCGAGCGAGCGAGAGAACGGAGGAGAGAGCGAGCGAGCGAGAGAACGGAGGAGAGAGCGAGCGAGCGAGAGAACGGAGGAGAGAGCGAGCGAGCGAGAGAACGGAGGAGAGAGCGAGCGAGCGAGAGAACGGAGGAGAGAGCGAGCGAGCGAGAGAACGGAGGAGAGAGCGAGCGAGCGAGAGAACGGAGGAGAGAGCGAGCGAGAGAGAGAACGGAGGAGAGAGCGAGCGAGCGAGAGAACGGAGGAGAGAGCGAGCGAGCGAGAGAACGGAGGAGAGAGCGAGCGAGCGAGAGAACGGAGGAGAGAGCGAGCGAGCGAGAGAACGGAGGAGAGAGCGAGCGAGAGAGAGAACGGAGGAGAGAGCGAGCGAGAGAGAGAACGGAGGAGAGAGCGAGCGAGAGAGAGAACGGAGGAGAGAGCGAGCGAGAGAGAGAACGGAGGAGAGAGCGAGCGAGAGAGAGAACGGAGGAGAGAGCGAGCGAGAGAGAGAACGGAGGAGAGAGCGAGCGAGCGAGAGAACGGAGGAGAGAGCGAGCGAGCGAGAGAACGGAGGAGAGAGCGAGCGAGAGAGAGAACGGAGGAGAGAGCGAGCGAGCGAGAGAACGGAGGAGAGAGCGAGCGAGAGAGAGAACGGAGGAGAGAGCGAGCGAGAGAGAGAACGGAGGAGAGAGCGAGCGAGAGAGAGAACGGAGAGAGCGAGCGAGAGAGAGAACGGAGGAGAGAGCGAGCGAGAGAGAGAACGGAGGAGAGAGCGAGCGAGAGAGAGAACGGAGGAGAGAGCGAGCGAGAGAGAGAACGGAGGAGAGAGCGAGCGAGAGAGAGAAAGGAGGAGAGAGCGAGCGAGAGAGAGAAAGGAGGAGAGAGCGAGCGAGAGAGAGAAAGGAGGAGAGAGCGAGCGAGAGAGAGAAAGGAGGAGAGAGCGAGCGAGAGAGAGAAAGGAGGAGAGAGCGAGCGAGAGAGAGAAAGGAGGAGAGAGCGAGCGAGAGAGAGAAAGGAGGAGAGAGCGAGCGAGAGAGAGAAAGGAGGAGAGAGCGAGCGAGAGAGAGAAAGGAGGAGAGAGCGAGCGAGAGAGAGAAAGGAGGAGAGAGCGAGCGAGAGAGAGAAAGGAGGAGAGAGCGAGCGAGAGAGAGAAAGGAGGAGAGAGCGAGCGAGAGAGAGAAAGGAGGAGAGAGCGAGCGAGAGAGAGAAAGGAGGAGAGAGCGAGCGAGAGAGAGAAAGGAGGAGAGAGCGAGCGAGAGAGAGAAAGGAGGAGAGAGCGAGCGAGAGAGAGAAAGGAGGAGAGAGCGAGCGAGAGAGAGAAAGGAGGAGAGAGCGAGCGAGAGAGAGAAAGGAGGAGAGAGCGAGCGAGAGAAAGGAGGAGAGAGCGAGCGAGAGAGAGAAAGGAGGAGAGAGCGAGCGAGAGAGAAAGGAGGAGAGAGCGAGAGAGAGAAAGGAGGAGAGAGCGAGAGAGAGAAAGGAGGAGAGAGCGAGAGAAAGGAGGAGAGAGCGAGAGAGAAAAAGGAGAGAGCGAGAGAAAGGAGGAGAGAGAGAGAGGGAAAGGAGGAGAGAGGGAAAGGAGGAGAGAGAGAGAGAAAGAGAGAGAGAAAGGAGGAGAGAGAGAGAGAGAGGAGAAGAGAGAGAGAGGGAAAGGAGAGAGGGAAAGGAGGAGAGAGGGAAAGGAGGAGAGAGGGAAAGGAGGAGAGAGGGAAAGGAGGAGAGAGGGAAAGGAGGAGAGAGAGAGAGAGAGAGAGAGAGAGAGAGAAGGAGGAGAGAGAGAGGAGAAGAGAGAGAGATATAGAAAGGAGAGAGGGAAAGGAGGAGAGAGAGAGAGAGAGAGAGAGGAGAGAGAGAGAGGAGAAGAGAGAGGGAAAGGAGGAGAGAGGGAAAGGAGGAGAGAGAGAGAGAGAGAAAGGAGGAGAGAGAGAGAGGAGAAGAGAGAGAGAGGGAAAGGAGGAGAGGGGGAAAGGAGGAGAGAGAGAGAGAGAGAGAGAGAGAGAGAGGAGAAGAGAGAGAGAGGGAAAGGAGGAGAGGGAAAGGAGGAGAGAGAGAGGAGAGGAGAAACAATGTGGCTATTGTCCACAAATATGGGAGTGAGGGAGAACTTAAGTGGACATTCAGTGTGGGACAGCTCAGGAGGTTCGAGGCTTGGAGAACTAGGATGTGAGATTTCATATATACCACACAAAGTTTCACCTGTCACTATTCATCATGTTCTACAGGTTCAATTATCTGTGCTAATTATCAGACCATTTGCACATTACACATGGACCAATTCGCTCCAACTCTCACTCATTGCCAAGTTTTACTCAGCAGTCAAACTCCCCTCCTTCACTCCCTCTCAGCCCAATATCTCTGTTTGCTTCTAGCTGGGAGAAAAGTAAAGTTTCTGAACTGTACTAGAATTCACTGTACTATTGGTTAAAAGAGCAAACACCTTCTAAATGTAATGGCTTTTACAGGCCATTGTGAAAGTGCCTTTTTCCATGATCCATCTAAAGGCTGATGTAAACTAGCTGACTCACCTCTGCATAAGATGGAGGAGCTTCTGTGTAAGGTGGTGCCGGAGGAGCTTGAACAGTAGGCAAATAGTTTGGCAGAGCCATATTTGGCTGCTGTGTAGGATAACCTTGCTGCTGAGAATATGCTCCTAAAAGGTAAATGAAGAGAAAAGATTACACACATGAAGACACGCAGTTCAGAGCAGCATGATTCTACATTCAAAAAGCAATACTGGTGACTTATCAACCTCTGCCCATTTGATTGATGTGTCGTTGGTATGAGGAAGAGCCTACGTCTGGAAGTTAGGATGTATACAGTAGGGACATCTGGTTTCCGAAAAAAATAGCTATAACGTTATTAGTTGTATTTCAAGGTGCGGCACTGAATGATGGTAAGGTGGCACATCAGCAGCTGTGGGAGCTGGGGGTGAAGTTCATACCAGCCAGAAGGGAAAACAATGTGGTAGGGAACCCAACAGAAATAACTGTGTTTCTGACAAGTGGAGGGAGAAGACAGAAACATTCAGAAAACCATGGAGGCTTGTTTTAATGTTCGGAAATACTTGGGAAACTGGATCACTGCACTTCAAAAAACAGAAAATGTAAGATCTTGATCATCTTGCAAAAACACCTTAGGTGACCCAAATGTCATCCGATTTGCTTACATTGCTGTGGTAACTATTATAAATCAAGAAAGAATTGTACTTTCATTTCATTTTTACAGGGAAACATCAAAAGTTTGTTTTGCTGAAGAAAACTTTGAAGGCTATCATTTTAAATTTAAATCTATCATCATAGCCTGCATTCCATCCAACATTATTAGCCTACTTGTACAAAAAGAGGAAATAACTTGCTGTGTAAAGGGCAGATCTGAGAGCATGCTACATTTCCATAACAGTCGTGATCAACAGAAAATATGAACATGGTTATATCTAATAAAGATAAGTCAAATCACTGAACAACATGCCACCAAGCTTGCTCATCACCAGCCTACCTAGGTTGAGCATGAAAGGAAGAAAAGGGATCCAGCCTTTCTGCCCAATCACTATGAAGTGTAGAGCTTGACAACTCAACAGCAGCATTCTGACCATTATTTCTGTTTGGGTT
>NW_027598382.1:0-46220 GCF_964194155.1 Cetorhinus maximus | reverse complement strand
AGGGACATTAGTGAATCAGATGGGTTCTTATGACAATCGATGGTCGTTTTCATGGTCACCATTACTGAGACTAGCTTTGAATTGCAGATTACTAGTCCAGTGACATCACCGCTACACCACTGTCTCCCCTTTAGCAGCTGCCAGGGAGGGCTAATGTCTCTGTTTAAAGTCTCGTCTGAAGGAGGGCTCCTCTGACAGTGCAGTACTCCCTCAGTGCTGCCACTGGGAGCGTCAGCCAAGATATTGTGCTTGGCTGACGCTCCCAGTGGCAGCACTGAGGGAGTACTGCACTGTCAGAGGAGCCCTCCTTCAGACGAGACTTTAAACAGAGACATTAGCCCTCCCTGGCAGCTGCTAAAGGGGAGACAGTGGTGTAGCGGTGATGTCACTGGACTAGTAATCTGCAATTCAAAGCTAGTCTCAGTAATGGTGACCATGAAAACGACCATCGATTGTCATAAGAACCCATCTGATTCACTAATGTCCCTAAAGGGACATTAGTGAATCAGATGGGTTCTTATGACAATCGATGGTCGTTTTCATGGTCACCATTACTGAGACTAGCTTTGAATTGCAGATTACTAGTCCAGTGACATCACCGCTACACCACTGTCTCCCCTTTAGCAGCTGCCAGGGAGGGCTAATGTCTCTGTTTAAAGTCTCGTCTGAAGGAGGGCTCCTCTGACAGTGCAGTACTCCCTCAGTGCTGCCACTGGGAGCGTCAGCCAAGCACAATATCTTGGCTGACGCTCCCAGTGGCAGCACTGAGGGAGTACTGCACTGTCAGAGGAGCCCTCCTTCAGACGAGACTTTAAACAGAGACATTAGCCCTCCCTGGCAGCTGCTAAAGGGGAGACAGTGGTGTAGCGGTGATGTCACTGGACTAGTAATCTGCAATTCAAAGCTAGTCTCAGTAATGGTGACCATGAAAACGACCATCGATTGTCATAAGAACCCATCTGATTCACTAATGTCCCTTTAGGGACGGAAATCGATCCTTACCCGGTCTGGCCGACATGTGACTCCAGACCCACTGCAATGCGGTTGACTCTTAACTGCCCCTCTGAAATGCCCGAGTAAGCCTCTCAGTTCAAGAGGCAATTAGGGATGGGAAGCAAATGTAGGCCTTGCCAGTGATGCCCACATCCCATGAAAGAATAAAAAAGTCATCCCACGGCCCCTATTGCAAAGGGCAGGAGAGGTATCCCTCATCGGGGACGATACTTATCCCTCAACCAACATCACAAAAACAGGTAATCTGGGTCTTCTTCACGTTGCTGCCTGTGGGAGCTTGCTGTGCGCAAAATGGCTGCCGAGTTTCCTATATAAACCGAATCGGAACTGTTGCTGTCTAGGAGGCGGCTATTCGGCCCATCGTGCCTGCGCCAGCTTGTGAGCACTTTAACTTAATACCGATCTTCTGCCTTTCCCCCATCCCCTGCACATTGTTTCCATTTAAATAACCACCCAATGCCCTTCTGAATGCCTCAATTGAACCTGCCTCCACACGCTTTGAGGCAGCGCACTCCAAAAACCCTAACCGCTCGCCGTGAGAAAGTTTGTTTCTCGCCTCACATTTGCGTCTTTTGCGAAACGCTTTAAAACGGTGCCCTCGGGTTCTCGATCCGTTGACGAGCGGGAACAGTTTCTCCCCATCTACTCTGCCTACACACCTCATGAGTTCGAAAACCATCAAGTTAGCCTTCTCCCCCACCCCCCGCCACAAGGGAAGCAGCCCCAACTTCTCCAACCTTTCCTGCGATTCAGAGGGGGGAAAAAAAATGCAGCGTTTTGGGGCATCCAAAGGCGCTATACAAAGGCAAGTTTGCTCCGTCTGCGGCTCAACAATCAGTCACGAGGTGTGTGTACTCAGACGATCATCGGTGGGGGGTGGGTGGGTTCTTCGAAGCTATTTTAAAATGTTAATTTGAAATTGAAGGCGAGAGAGAGAGAGAGACACACAGAGAGAGAGAGAGAGAGAGAGAGAGAGAGGGGCAGAGAGCGAGAGAGACAGAGAGCGAGAGAGATCAGAAGGTACTCTTACCTGATAGCAGCCATTAACTGCTTTGGGAGGGTTCCTTTTGTCAGCAGGGCTCAGGAAGATGGTACCTGGTGCTGGCTGAAATACAGGGGAAACTAGAGATATCAACACAGGAGGGGTTCTTTATATAAGGAGACTGCACAAATAGAATTGCTTCGTGGCTTTACAAAGAAAACACTTTTTCGCAGCCACACCCCAACTCAAAGAGGCAACTAAAGAAAACGCACTGACAGACACAGAACCCCCGTTTTCCGAGATTTTCAGCCAGCAGCAGGCAGCCTCCTGACATCAGCTGGTGACAAAAGGCCACCGAATGATCTCTCCGTTACAGTGCCTGCTATCGGGGAAGTCGGAAAAGTTAAAAAATAAATAAATAAAACGGTGAAACTTAGCCGTATAAACAAAGGCAAGTGCTACGAAGCAGATATCAGAGAAGCGGTTAGCGGACCAAAATGGAAATCATAATTAAAACCTGGAATCTCTCTCCCCGTCATCACCCCGCAACCTCCTCCCCCCAACCCCCAAGTCCCCTCAGCCCACCGACCCTGCACACCGCCCCGAACCCTGCTCTGCATCACCTGGTGTATAGTATGGTGCCCCATTGACCGGGGTGGGGGGGGGGTACTAATCCCTCTAAAGACAATCGAGGTCATGCTGAGCAACCTTACAGCGATGACGAGTCACCTTCGGAACCAAATTTCACCCCAACAGTCAGTCGGTCGGTCAGTCAGTCAAACCTGGGTTTGAGGAGGAAAAGAGAAACGGGGCCTGGGGTGTTACGGGGGACGGGGTGGGGTCTCATCTCGTTACACTGGCGAACAGCAATGACAGACATTGACGTCCCCGCCAAGACACTCAGAATTTTGGTTGCTGATATGATAACGCACACTGAAAACCCAAGTGCAAATAAACGATGGGCAGGAAGTTGAAATGAGGAGGAAAGGAAGAAATGGGGAGGGGGGGGGTGGGGTTTATGCAGCCTCAGGTCCACAACTGCACCTCGAGGCACCGACAACAAGACGAGTTAATCCTCATGCGAGCCAAACAGCTGTTGGCAGCAAGAAACCACTTTGTTCTTTGGGGGGATTTCACGAGGGACCTCCCCTCCCTCCTGGAGGACGGGGGGGGGGGGGGGGGGGGGGGGGGGGGGGAGGTTTGGGAGGGGGTGGCGGTGGGGGAAAACATCAGGTCTGGCGGGCGAGTGCACACGAGGGGGGGCCCAGCATGCACTTGGCTTGGCACCAGCTACTCTCCGGCCCTCACAACATCCCTCCTGTGCCCATCTCCGAGCCAACGCAGAGGTGAGAGGAGGGAGGAGGAGGAGGGTGGGGAGGAAGGCAGCAGCCTCCTACCCAAGCTCCCTGAACGCTACAGGGAGAAGTGCCTTAAACACACAGTCATTTTTCAGAGCCAGAGGGGGAGAGTTTTACACGACAGAAAAAAGCTTAACAATAGTCACATTACACTAACTTTTACGCTGCTCGTATTTAAACCTGCATACATACATGAGGACTCTCTTTAAAAAAAAGGACACATCACAACAGCCACTTTTTAAAGAAACGTTGGCGGTTTAAATACCTACATCTTCACTCCAATCGTCCGTGCCCCATTCCTCTGTGGCAGTCCGCCAAGCACCTACAATGTAAAGAGTTTTAGTATTTTTAATTTTGAACAGAGAGAAAAAAAAAAATCGAAGTCAGTAGAAATCCCTGCCTCAGGAACCACAGCTTGAGTGCAAAATTTCCCAAAAGGTTTTCTCTCAGAGCACAGACAGAGCAGGGTCTTGCGTATTACCGGTCACTTCGTCTTGGGTTTGGTGGGTGATTCAGAACCCAGGGTCAATCTCAACCCCTGTGTGGGGCGGGGGGGAGTGGAATTGGAGCGACAGCATTAAACTCAAATTGGCACTCAAATGGCCAAGCTCGCTCCAGGGAAGAGGTAAAGGGGAGTGCAGGGGGAAATTTCCACACTGTTGCAGCGCAGAGCGCTTTCCTGGAATTAGGGCTGGGTGTCCTACCCTGCATCGAACGGCAGGTTCTCAAGGTGCTAACATGCAAAGTGCCGCGGCCTCCATTTTACTGGGTAAGAAGTTTGGTGAAACAACTTTGGCGTGGCGTTTTATTTTAAAGGGTAAAATAATTTCTGAGAGAGAAGGCCGGATGCTCTATGTCCCTTTGCCCGCCCTCTGGGTTCAACGGCAAAGAGGTGCGGCAAGGCAAGAGGGCTCAAATACCCTCCCTCTCTGTGCTTGATCTCTGTCTGCCCAGCACCCACCCCCCCCGCACCAACAAACCTCCCTTTCTCCTCGGGACAGCACAGCTGAGGTTCGGGACCTTGACAGTTCGAGCAAAGATTACGCACCGCCATTACCTCACACTGCACACGGCAGAGGGCCCCAGGAGGCCCGAGAGAGGAGGGCGATTCACAGGGGGGGGGGGGGGGAAGCTTTATCATCATAAAAACTCATATCACTTTGTCGCGGCGTCAGGTTGCAAGGACTAAATTAAACCGTTACTTTTCAAGTCAACGACGTCCAAAGGCCGGCAGGAAATATTTTGGACCAGGAACGAATCGGAAACGCTGCAGACTGCAGTAACCTTCTTACCAAAATGAAATACAAACTTTAAACTAAGAGCAGGGGAGAGGCGGGGGGGAAGGAAGGAGGAAGAGAGCAAGAGACAGAGCGGGAGCAAATGCAAGCCTAGCCGCAGTCTCTACACCAGCACGGAAATTGCATTCAAGTGTCGATCCTCTAATATATACAAGACGGGCGTAGGTTCAGTGCAAAGTGGGGCGGGGTGAGGGTGGGGGAGATGAGCCACCCTCTGCTGCTATGAGATGTGGGTTTAGCAGCACGTCGCCTTCCCATCACAGTCTAGTCCTTTAACGCAAGATGGAAGAGGAGACAGCAAGCACAGGCTAGGTTTCTCACCCCCCCCACCCACCCCCCTCCCCCCTGCCCCAACAACCCTTGTAAGGAAAGGGGTCAAATTATTTTTGGAGCGAATGATCACAGGCCCCTTGAGTAAATGTCCCCCAGTAGTATTGTACCTGCCCTCTCTGGAAGCTACCCAACTGGGCGCCCCCCTCCTCACCACCTGCCCTTTCCCCACTGCCCTGCAAATGATTCCCCTTCAAGTATTTAACCCATTCCAGTTTCTGCAAGAAAAAACACCATGTAGAGGAAACAAAAGTTATTGCACCATTAATAACCAAGAGCACCCTCTTTATGACCCTCCCGCACCCCTGAAATTCTTTTATTCCCCCTCCTGCCACCTCACGCCCAACTAAGCTTTGTTTTTTAAAATTGATTTACGGGACGTGGGCGTCCCAGCATTTATTGCCCATCCCTAATTACCCCCTTGAGAAGGTGGTGGGTGAGCCGCCTTCTTGAGCCACTGCAGTCCTTGTGGTGTAGGTACACCCACTGTGCTGTTAGGGAGGGAGTTCCAGGGATTGTGACCCAGCGGCAATAAAGGAACGGCCGATATATTTCCAAGTCGGGATGGCGTGCGGCTTGGAGGGGAACTTCCAGGTGGTGGTGTTCCGCATGTGCCTGCTGCCCATGTCCTTCTAGATGGCAGCAGTTGTGGGTTTGGCAGGGTCTGTTGAAGGAGCCTTGGTGAGTTGCTGCAGTGCATCTTGTAGATGGTACACACACTGCTGCTTCTGTGCGTCGGTGGTGGAGGGAGCGAATATTTGTGGAAGGGGTGCCAATCAAGGCACGGACAATGGCAGCTCTAAGTAGCACTAAAAAGTGTCGTCCTCTTGTGTCGATGCAGAGGGCCTATTTGACTGTGTAGGGCTGCACAGCCAATCGTTTTCCAGTCCTGGCTGAACATTCCCTGAGCAGGCACGCACACAGTTCCCAGCTGAGGGAACCCTCGACAGCACGCAGGAGCAGGAACGGTGCCCCCCGCCCCCCCCTCCCCAACCTCAAAGCCAACTGGGAGATTATGCGGCTGGGAAAACAGGCTGCGTGGCGCAGCACACAGGAACGAACGACCTCAGCCGCAATGCGAGCCCCCCGAACTTCTCCTCTTCCACCTCTCCCACCCGCCACAAATTTCCAAGTCCAGAAATAAAAAAATTCACAAGCAGGTGATTGAAGAAACAACAGCTGAAGTCCCCAAGTGGTAGCAAGGGTCAGCTGTGAGAATGTGCCTGTCTTGTATATATTGTATTAAAACAGGCAAGGGGAGAGAGAGAGAGAGAGAGAGAGAGAGAGAGAGAGAGAAATAGAGCAAGCATTCAGGACAGCTGTGAAACCATCGTCGGGCTCGTGAAGCCACACGTAGGCGAATGACCCGCGGAACCTCGTTCCGATTGTATCACAGCCTTCCAGGCCACACACACACCCAAGCCAAAAAATTCAAGTGCATTAACACCGTAACCTTGAGCGTCCATTAAAGATGCACAGCAAGTTCAAAACAGCAATGTATCCACATTAGCCCTATCGGAGGTATCTGGGGACACTGAGTGCACCTGGGTTAACCCTTAAAACTGCCTAAATGCTTCCAATTTGACTAGGCCCCAGTCCGGCTAGAATTAAGACGGCCATTACCAGCCTTCAAAACACTTTCTGAAAGTTACAGAGTTCATTCGTATTTTTTCCCCCCCCCTCTTTTTAAAAAAAGGTTTTTCCTTTTAAAACAAAAAAAAAGGCAACAATTGTCTAGAAATAAACTTTAAAGACAAAAGGCAGGTTAGGACAAAGCAAATTAAAAGCAAGAGGATGGGACGCGTAAAAAAGGCATCCGCGGTGGTCAAAGGGTTAAGCATACCAGGCACAGTTTCAAACTTTCTAGGGCAACTGGCCCCATCGCCCCCAGTGAATTGAAGCCCTGAAATGTAGAAACAAAAGGAAAAAAAAGAAAGAGACAATTGATGTAACTCAGGGTTAGTCTTTTTTTCTCTCAAAAGGAGGCAGAAATTGTATCACGCCCTCCCCTCCCCTTCCCCCACCCCACAACCTCACCCCCGCCCCCCACCCCCCCCATCCCCGCCACTCCCGCCACTTTGCAAACAGTGTACCTGCGGGCATTCGTCGACAACGCTACACATCAACAAATGCTTCGGAGCAAACTGGAAGCAACGGGTGAGACGTTACAGAGCAGGTGTCACGTGCCCCACCCATTCTCCCTCCACACACCCCCGCCCCCCTCAGCTAGCAACACTTAGCCCGAGCAATCCCGCCAGTGTGTGGGGGGGTGGGGTGGGGATGGGGGTGGGGGCAAGTTCTCTTGCGGTAGCCGAGGCTCGAGCCGCCAGTCGGGACGTCCGAGACCCTCGGGTCATCTCCACGGAATGGGCTCACGGGCCGGGAAGTCTCCCGGCCTATCTTGCCACGTTAAAACACGGGTGCAGGGAAGAGAAGCGACAATGGGCCCAGTCTAAGAACGTGAGCAGGAACGGAGCAAAAATTTAGATAAGGAGTGTCATGCTGGGGCTGAATTAATCACTCGGGACCGATGAGGCTGGTTGAGCCCCATTTATTTATTTATTTGATTTAAATTAGTCCAGCGTGAACATCACAGCGCCTCCAGTCAGCGCAGGAGATGAGCCAACGTCCAGATATAGCGGGTGCATTTGACAACCAGTCGGTGCAACTCAACCTGGGTTATGGAGAGGCTCGGGGGGTGGGGGTGGGAGGGGAGACCAGCACGGTTCAGGGAGCTGGAGTGTGCTGCCACGTGGGCCAACAACGCTCAGGGTCAGGTGGCTGACCCCGAGGCAGGGTTAAAGATAGCATTTGGGCTGCTCTATCTTTACTCCAGGGAGAGTTGAATCCCTCTCGCTCATTAAGCACCGGTGGTAGGCAGCCTCGATTTTCTCTCCGTCGTTTCGAGTGGTCTTGTCTATTATAAGGCGCCTTGTCCATCAAATTTTAAACCATTAGTTCCAACAATTTTAAACCTAAAGAGATATATGAGTCTTTAAACCCCAAATTAGTTCCGTCAATCTCTCTTTCTACAATTGCCCTGAACCCCACCCATCCGAGGTGCTGACAAGCAGCAGCCTTGAGTACCTGACCCATACTTCACGGGTGAGCCCACTCGAGGGCACCGCCTTAACCCTGCGCTCACCAGGTAGCTCGCCCACCCACCCACCCAGCGGGCGATAACACACGCCGCACAGCCCGGGCTGCGGCAGAAGCAGGGCGTCAGTGAAGTTCGGAGGCTGGGGGGGGGGAGGGGGGGCAGGTTGCGCTGCCCGCAGTACGAAGCGTGTAAGGCAGCAAACACGGCCGGGCCGCAGTCAGGAGCAGGGCCCCTGGCCAATGTTGCCCCCGGGGCACTGCCAGACGGAAGAGAAGTGGCTGCATCAGCTCGGAAACCCACGCCAACAGGTCGGAGGTTAGAGCCCACCTCGACGATTTGGCAAACCCGACAGTGGAAACAAATTCGAAGAGAGAAGAGAGAAGAAAATAAAAATCAGTTAAATACCCAAAGCGGAAAAATAATGCGGGGTGCTGAGGAGTGGGGACTAACTTGTATAGAGCTGGCATGCACACAGTGGGCTGAATGGCCTCCTCCTGTGTGATGGAACAGGACGGAGAGTGCGGGTTACCCTCTGGACCAGCAGGGCGGCGAGATAAAGGGGAGCTGGTGATCCCTCCCCCCTCAAGGTAACGACGCACATTGGCACTCAGGTCAACTACGTAATCCTCCCCCCACTCATTTAAACATCTCGCTGCACGGCAGATGCGCAAGCAGCCAGCGGCGGCTTCCGAAACATGACCGGACGTCCTCCGCTGGCAGCACGTCCACCCTGCTAGACCCCCGAACTCTCGCCGCACGCGTCGACAAGAGCAAGCTGCTTACTCGTCCCGTCGTCCGGTTCGAAGCTGCCGGTGCTGTTCCACGTCGGGTTGGGGTTTCCGTAGTACTCGTCTGTGCTGGCGGGGTCCGTGTAATCAGCCGGGTTAAACGTCCTGCAATAGGAAGGGAGACCCCTAATACACACTCAGGAATTTCACACCCCACGCTCGCCACCCCGCCCCCGCCCACCCCACCCCAAAACGCCACAAGTAATTCCAACGGGAGCAAAGTGCATCGGGGCAGTTGAGAAGAGTTTCCGATGAAATACAAACAGCCTCACTAGTGTTTCCTTGCTTGGCTGGGGCTCTCAGGAGGGAATTGTCTCAACTCAGGACAAGTCCTACTTCCTGCGTCACCCCCCCCACTGCGCTCACTGACCTACATCGGCTCCCGGTCAAGCAACATCTTGACTTTACAATTCTCATCCTCTGTGGCCTCGCCCACTCCCTATCCCTGTAAACCCACAACCCTCCGACATCTCCACAATCCTTCAGTTCCGGTCCTGGTCCATTCCCAATCACAATCGCTCCACCATTGGCGGCCTTGCCTTCAGCTGCCTGGGGCCCTCAGCGCCTGGAATTCCCTTCCTAAATCTCCGCACCTTTCCTCCTTTTAAGGCATTTCTTAAAACCTACCGCTACTTACAAACTAAAGCATGCTTGTTTTTAAACAAGCACATTATTAACTCGCTCTATTCACACAAACGGATGCCAAAGTGTCTCTGTTCATCCACATTTTTCCAAAATCATGCCTCTTTTTTAAAAATTCGTTCATGGGATGTGGGCGTCGCTGGCAAGGCCAGCATTTGCTGCCCATCCCTAATTGCTCTTGAACTGAGTGGCCTTGCTGGGCTATTTCAGAGGCTAGTTAAAAGTCAACCACGTGGCTGTGGGTCTGGAGGCATATGTAGGCCAGGCCGGATAAGGACAGCAGATTTCCTTCCTTAAAGGATATTAGTGAACCAGATGGGGTTTAACTTAAAATAAAAATTTAAATGTCACCAATTGCCGTGGATTACTAGTCCAGTGATATTATCACTACGCCACCATCTCCCCCATGGTAGACTGTTTTTCTATATCAGTCCTCCTGAAGTGTACCACTTCGCACTTGGCTGAGCAGCACTCCATGTGCCACGCTTCTGTGCATTTCACCATCCCGAAGCCAACAATTATCCCTGCCTTATCGTTACTTCCTTGATCGTACCTTCGATCTCCAATGAACTGATAACTTTGACTCTCATAACCCAGTGCTGGCTGATTGGTTGAATGTCAAAGCGCGGAAAGGATGAAATCACCAATTAAACCCAAAGCCGGTTAGAATATTGTTCCATATCCATGCACATCAGATTTTTACCATTCCGTTACTAGATGATACCATCCCCATACACAACCATACAGCGCAGGCAGCCAGTCAGCCCACTCCGCTTATGTCAATTCTCTACCCCATTGGAGGTTGGGCCTATACTCAATGGAGTTAAAGAGGGATGAGAGGTGATCTTATTGAAACATTTAAGATTCAGGGGGGGACTTGACGGGTTGAATGCTGAGAGGATGTTTCCCGTCATGGGGAAATCTAGAACTAGGGGACACGGTTTAAAAATAAGGGGTCGCCCTTTAGGAGGGAATTTTTTCTTCTCAGTCGCTGGTCTGTGGAATTCACTTCCCCAGCGAGCAGTGAAGGCTGGGTCATTGGATATATTCAAGGCTGAGTCAGGCAGGGTTTTGATTGACAAGGGAGTTAAAGGTCATGGGGGGGGGGACAGGAAATTGGAGTTGAGACCACTGTCAGATCAGCCATGATCTTACTGAAAGGTGGAGCAGGCGTGAAGGGCCAAATTGCCTACTCCTGCCCCTCCTACTTATGTTCCCTTTGGAAGATCTATCCAATCAGTCCCGCTCTCCCCCCTGCTCTTTCCCCAAATCGCCCTGCAAATTTTTCCCCTTCGAGTGTTTATCCGATTCCACCTTCTGAAAGTTCCTGTTGAATCTGCTTCCACCGCCCTTTCAGGCAGCGCCTTCCAGATCACAGCCACTCGCTGCGTTTAAAATTCTCATCTACCCCCTCTGGTTCTTTTCCCGATTCTCTTCCATCGGTGTCCTGTGCGCTTGCGCCACCTTCCGACGGTGCCACCGGGATCGGACCAGCCAATCAGACGGCCCAAAGCCAGAGGTTTTGAGCGTCCAAATGTCTAGTCGTGACTAATTGTGAGACCGAACACCAAGCGAGGTCATTTGCAGATGGCAAGAGAGACGGTGATCGGAGAGTGTGCCACGCGGCCCTACATCTGCTGTTAATATCCCCTGACCTGGCTCGGATGGCCAGTGGTACAAACAAATAGCTTCGTCTTCTCACCAGCAGCAACTGCAGCACTGCTAGTGTCGCCCACATCCTGTGAGCGTGACAGACAGGATGGAGTTCAAATGCCACTAAGGCAAGTAACATCTGACAGACCTTGCAGCAATGAGCTGCTCCCTGACCTCCTGCAGTGGCAAGTTCCCTCTGCATCAGAGATAGAGCCAAGTCACTTCCTCCAGTTAAGAGGGCTTCAACTCACTCCCTGTCCTGACTCGGACTCGAGCTGGCAAGGTGTGCAAGGGCCCTTGTGTGACCGACTGCCCCTCAGGTTGGCCACTGCCCTTAAGGAGAAGAGGAAAAGGGGGAAAACACACTTTGCTCAGGCCGAGTCACTCAAACCGCGATCTTGCAAGTCCTTCCTCGTCTGAGGGGAGGCGTTTGTACTTCATGTCTAATCACGGGCACCAAGTGACAGCGCCTCTCAAGCACCAAGAATCTGAACACTCCAAACACTTCTGACCAGGCAGGAGAAAGTGTGAAAACACACCACAAGAGGGGTTATGTAAGTAGCAACACCGCATCCCAGAGTAACAGCCAGATGAGATGCTTTGCACGAGTGCAGGGACATCAAAAAACCCACCGCATTTTCATAGCACACTCCACTGACAACAGAGGTGGGGAATATATTAGCAAAAGAACGCCAGCCACCAGGGTAAGACAAAGCTGCAAATCCTTTGGGACGTTGAAATCTGAAACATTTACACCCCAACAAGACTTTGCAGTCCTTCTGAGTTAGCAGTGGGCCTGGAGGCAAGTTGCAGCCTGCTAGCGAGGCTCTGGAGTGTCCAAGGTAACCACGTCCGTCGTGGGAACGGTCAAACACATTCAACAAGCAAAATCTATCTGCTCATTACCACATAAGATGTTTGTGGTACTTTGCTGTGCACAAACTGTCCTAACACACACGCGCCAAGTCTTGTTCACCCATCACATATGAACAGATGAACAAGGAGCAGGAGTAGGCCATTCAGCCCCTCGAGCCTGCTCCACCATTTAATAAGATCATGGCTTATCTGATAGTAACCTGAAATCTGCATCCCACCTATCCCCCAATAACCTATCACCCCCTCGCTGACCAAGAATCTATCCACCTCTGCCTTAAAAATAGTCAAAGGCTCTGCTTCCACCACCTTTTCAGGAAGTGTGTTCCAAAGACTCACGACTCACGAAAAAATTTCGCCTCGACCCCTTATTTTTTAAACAGTGACCCCTGTCTCAGGCCTCAGGTTCCCCATTAAGCAGCTCAATTTTCAGATTCTCATCCTCGTTTTTCCAATCCCTCTATGGCCTTGTTCCGTCCCTATCTCTCTAACCTCCTCCAGCCCCTACAATCCTCCGAGATCTCTGCGCTCCTCCAATTCCGGCCTCTTGCGCATCCCCCGATTCCCATCGCTCCGCCATTGGCGGCCGTGCCTTCAGCTGCCTGGAGGGGCCCTGAGCTCTGGATTTCCCTCCCTAAACATCTCCACCTCTCTCTCCTCCTTTAAGATGCTTCTTAAAGCCGACCCCTTTGACCGAGCTTTTGGTCACCTGTCCCCATGTGGCTCGGGGCCAAATTGCTTTGAAGCCTTGGTGTTTTAAGTTACAGGTAATAATATAAACACAAACTACTGTCATTGCCTTTCTACATTACGACAGTGACTACACTTCAAAAGTACTTCATTGGCTGCAAAGTGCTTTGGGGCGTCCCCATGTCACAAAAGGGGTTACAGAAATGCAAGATCAATTTACTCGGCTAAGTAAAAGCCGCCTCCTTGTTTTCCGGGCATCTTTAACACAGGGAACACCTTCCCGTTCATGCCCTCTGTACTTACAAGGAAAAACACTTAGGGAGCCCTCAACTCAACTAGCCAACTCTGACTGGAGCCTTAGAGGGGTGTCACTGTTTTCGCTGCCCCTCTGACACCCTGACTTTCCCCCAGCCCGTGTTCCTCCAACTCCCCTCGAGTCAGCGTCTCCGCAACCCGCCAGGCACGTTATTTCAGACCTGCGTCACCATTGGCTTTAGAGCAAGTCTTTCCCCGACCGGTGTCCGGTTTAAGTTCGTTGAATTTATTGAAACAGCCCAGAACAGCACACAGCAGCAAAAACAATGAAAACGATCAACAAGTCTCTCAAACAGCCATTACAGCCAGAGGTTTTTAAATGAATGTTTGATTCAAAAAAAGGCAACTCACCCCATCCCTTGAGCAGAAAACCTCCCTCCTCTTCGTCCCAAGCCTGGCAGCAAAAAACAAAACAAACCCAGGAAGGTTTCAGTGGAAAGGAAAGCAACAGGAACATCAAAACCCGCTGGTTAGTCACATCGTAAAGGATCTCACAAGGAATATCACAATACAAGTTCACACAGCTCATGAGCCTCCACCCAATATCCCTGTAGCATCCTCCAGCCCCTACACCCCTCCCTATCTCTGTAACCCCCTCCAGCCCCTACATCCCCTCCCTATCTCTGTAACCTCCTCCAGTCCCTACACCCCTCCCTATCTCTGTAACCTCCTCCGGCCCCTACACCCCTCCCGATCTCTGTAACCTCCTCCAGCCCCTACACCCCTCCCTATCTCTGTAACCTCCTGCAGCCCCTACACCCCTCCCTATCTCTGTAACCACCTCCAGCCCCTACACCCCTCCCTATCTCTGTAACCCCCTCCAGCCCCTACACCCCCTCCCTATCTCTGTAACCTCCTCCAGCCCCTACACCCCTCCCTATCTCTGTAAACTCCTCCAGCCCCTACACCCCTCCCTATCTCTGTAACCTCCTCCAGCTCCTACACCCCTCCCTATCTCTGTAACCTCCTCCAGCTCCTACACCCCTCCCTATCTCTGTAACCTCCTCCAGCCCCTACACCCCTCCCGATCTCTGTAACCTCCTCCAGCCCCTACACACCTCCCTATCTCTGTAACCTCCTCCAGCCCCTACACCCCTCCCTATCTCTGTAACCTCCTCAAGCCCCTACACCCCTCCCTATCTCTGTAACCTCCTCCAGCCCCTACACCCCTCCCGATCTCTGTAACCTCCTCCAGCCCCTACACCCCTCCCGATCTCTGTAACCTCCTCCAGCCCCTACACCCCTCCCGATCTCTGTAACCTCCTCCCAGCCCCTACACCCCTCCCTATCTCTGTAACCTCCTCCAGCCCCTACAACCCTCCCTATCTCTGTAACCTCCTCCAGCCCCTACACCCCTCCCTATCTCTGTAACCTCCTCCAGCCCCCTACACCCCTCCCTAGCTCTGTAACCTCCTCCAGCCTCCTCACCAAGTGGCAGGCATGGTGGAGGTGGTGTTGCCACCATGGGCTTGCTGCCCTTGTAGGTGGCGAGGCTCGCAGGCTTTGGGAGGGGGCTGTCGTTGCTTACCTCTGCCTCTGCCACGTCCCCGCCTGCCTCTCTCAGAGGCCCTGCCAAAGGTCCCACTGCTCTTTGCTCCATCCAGTCCGTTTTCTTGGCCCCGAACTGTGAAGCAGGGAAAACCAAGTGAAGCGTTACATTATCCACAGCTGTAAGCTAACACAGTCAGGATAAATAAGGTAGCACCCTGTATTACCGAAGACTTTATTGCAAGGGGAATGGAGCATAACAGTCTTGCTACAACGTACAGGCCACTGGTGAGATTGCACTTGGAATACAGCACACAGTTTGGGTCACCTTACTTAAGGGATTTACTTGCATTGGCAGCAGTTCAAAGAAGGTTCACCCGGTTGACCCCTGGGGTGAAGGGGGTTTGTCTTATGAAGAAAGATCGAACAGGTTGGGCTTATACCCATTGGAGTCGAGACGATCTTATTGAAACATACAAGATCCTGAGGGGGCTTGGCAGGGTGGAAGCTGAGAGGTCGTATCCCCCCGTGGGAGAATCTAGATCGAGGTGGGGGGCACAGTTTAATACCAAGGGGACTTCCATTTAAGACAGAGACGAGGAGGAATTTCTTCTCTCAGGGGGTTCTGTGGAATTCTCTTCCCCAGAGAACAGTGGGGGCTGTGGGTCACTGAATATATTCAAGGCTGACTGACTTGAGACAGATTTTTGATCTACCAGGGGGTCAAGGATTATTGGGGGGTGGGGGGGGGTGCGGACAGGCAGGCCAAGTCGAATTAAAGTCACAATCAGATCAGCCATGATCTTACTGTACGGGGAACACGCTAGGAGGGGCCGAATGGCCTACTCCTAATCAAATTTAATACGTTTCCCTAGGTGACTCTGTCTGCCTTACACTTTTGAAGTGCTTAACTGGCTGTGAAGCACTTTGAGACGTCCGGAGATTGTGACATTAAAGATAGATCTGGAATTTAATTTGACCAGACAAAAGGGTGTAGTGTTTCCCTCTGACAATGTAGCATTTAGCGTGATGGAGGAGTGCTAAACTGAGACTTGGCAGCTGAATACACAGCCGTCAGTGGCTCTTTTCTCTTAAAGGTCTTCAAAATCGCGGAGGAGTTTGGAAAGGTAGACATGGAGAATCCAAAAGTAGGCTAGACACACACACACACAGGCGACAGTCGATAATGAATCCAACGGGGAATTCAGGAGAAACTTCTTTACCCAGAGAGTGGGGAGAATGTGGGACTCGCTCCCACAGGGAGTGGTCGAGGTGAATCGCAGAGATGCATTGAAGGGGGGAAGCTGGATAAACACATGATGGAGAAAGGAGTAAAAGGATATGTGGAGATGAAGTTGGTTGAGAGGGGGCTCTTGTGAAGCATGAATACCCGCACAGATCGTATGGGCTGAACAGAGTGTCTCCACACTGTAAAGCTCTGCGTTAAAATTGAGGACGCCTCAGGAGGCAGCCTCAGCATTTGCCGCCGGCACACTTACACTCCCTGCCCCGGCTTGCTCCCCTTCCTCTCCTGCCTCCGCCCACGCGCCTTCGGCTGAACTCCCGGTCTCTGTCGCGCATTTCTTTGCTCTCCTCGTTTCCCTCCGTCAGGCTGGTCTCCTTCGGTCCCGCCAAACTCTTCTTCTTCCCGACCATTTCCCAAGAGTCCTGTGCACACACACAAAGAGAAACAACACCCACAGGCTGACCAAGGCCGATCACAAGGCGGGACCCACTGTCGGCAAACACACAGGGTGAATCTGCCCCTCATTCACACGCTCCGAGTGGCCGAGGTGTCGCTATGGGCAAAGCGATGGGGAACGATAGGCTTGTATGGCTGCATGTCGCTTCTCGTGAGCATAAATGAGCCAAGTTACGAGCTCAACTGGCCATCTTAAATTGGTTGTTAGTGCAGCTATTACATTCATACACGAGGACCCGTTCTCTGGAATATGCTCAAGCCTTGCGCCTTCTCTAAATTGCCCGGGAGCTTGGGGAGCCTATAACAGCCCCTCCGTGGCAATGACTTGGCCAATCAAAGTCAACTTGCCAACCAAACCTTTTCTCCAGTATAAACTGTGATGGCTTGAAATTTGCCACTCTTACATTTGCCCTAAAGAGTGCAAGGCAAAAAAGCTTCGGCAACATGTCTCTCTCTTCAGCAAGATTCAAGGTCTTTTCAATGAACCTTGGCTGTAAGGTGCAGAGCTTACCAGGGTGGACGCTTTCCCCTTGAATCCGGCCCTTCAGATCTAGGAAGGGTATCGAAATCCTAGGCCAGGGCTGGAGGCCACAAGGGCTCCCCCCACCTTCTGTGAATCGCGTTTTGGCGGTCATGATTCAGGTCTGAGCAGGCGAGAGTTCGGAACTCAAAAGCCGTTCCCAGTGCAGCACTTAGTGGGCAATCTCACTCGAATGCTCTCAGGACAGGAGGCAGTGGAGGGGGGTGGGGGGGAAGTGGTAAAACTCCACACTGGGTCAGTTAGATTAGTAAAAGGTTTTGCCAAAGAGCTTGCAAATGCTCACTGCACAAGCTGTCACGGTCTGGTACCAGAGAGCTGCTGATGTGTGAGTCACCCAGCATGAATTATGGCTTCAGGATAGGCCAAAAAAAAAGTTGGTGGGGAGGCTGCGGGGGGGCCCATCCCATCCCCTGGGAACCTAGTAACTGTGCCACAGGGAAGTTACCATCTGGAATTGGAGCTACAGTGCGGTTCAGCGTTCAGTCCACTGGCCGTTAGGTGCTTTGGTCCCGCACAGGGGCATGGTTTCACCATCTCTTGCTGGGGGGGGGGGGTGCACTGGCGCATAGAGGTGGCGAAAGGAAAAACTAACAGGAGCAACCGGAGCAGCTTGCCCTGTGGCCCCCAGCAGCCCAGGAACAGGCAGACCGTGTCAGCGCAAAAATCAGGGGGAACAGAGCAGGCAGATTCAATGAAGAGAGAGACACACACATACACACGCATGCAGCAATGTCTCAAGTAATGCAGGCTCCCAGTCATTTCCCCATCTCCCATGACCCCCCCCCACTCCGCAGAGGTTGTATGTAAAAGCAGTACCGTATCTGGGTTTCCTTCCAGGAGTACATTGATGGCCCTGTTGACATCACCGTTGCAATCGTGCAGAGCAATCATGCATTCATCCTGGTTCTTGCCCGTAATGTCAATCAGCTGCGGGGACACAGGAGGCTGGTTCAGTTAACTCGCATTATAATTTCCATCGTGCCCGCGCGCTGGTGAGCAAGAGAGCCCATCGGGACGGGGAGGTGCAGAGAGGAGGCGGCTTCAGTCTGAGGCACCCGGTGGTGATCCTCTCGAGGCCACGCAGAGTTAGAAATCCCAGGGATAACCTCTACACTTCACTGCACTCCCACGTTATCAGCCAGACAGCTGTACTCCCAGTGGGAGAGAGAGCAACGTACAAAAGGACAAAGAAGATGTTCCACGGGCTTCAGCAAACAAATGCTGCTCCCTGAACGAATCTACCCTTAGCACACAACGGTTTCAAATCAGTTTTCGCAGAGAAACAGACAGTCGCAGAATCAATATTCACATTTAGCAAAATTCTTGCAATCGTATGATCCTTCCAGCACAGGAGGCCATTCGGTCCATCGTGCCTGTGCTGGCTCTCCAATTCTAATTAATTCCACTCACTCCCCCTTAGCTCTGCAAAGTTTTCCCCCTCAAGTATTTACCTTTACAAAGTTCCCATTGAATCCGCATATTTCACATCGTACAAACTCTACACAAAAAATAATTTCATGACTGGAATTTATATATAATTTATGTAAACACAATCTGCGTCCCCCTGGTTACCCACCCTCTTGCCAGTGGAAACAGTTTCTTCCCTATTTATTCTATCAAAAACCCCTCATCGCTTTGATCACCTCTATTAAATTGACCCATAACCTAGCCCCCCACTCCAAACAGAATAGCCCCAGCTTCTCCAGTCTCTCCACGTAACTGGAAAAAACCATCCCCCACCCCCCAATCTTTGGCACCATTTTAGTAAATCTCCTCCACACCCCCTCAATGCGATTTTTAAAAATGAGTTCCGAAACCATAAAACCACAGCCTTTTCAGACACAGCAACATAACATCATGAAGGAAGTCCCCGAAACTTCAGAATCCCATGTTAAAAAAAAACACCATCTGATGTTCAATGTGTAAGGGAGGTCTAGTCCATGTCAATCCACACACAGCACCCCCAAATGGCAACACCCTCTTGGTGCATTTTCTACACTGCTTGGGGAGGGGGGGGGGGAAGGAGGAGGAGGAGGGGGTTAACCCCAGCTTTATTTGTCCACAATACTGACCTGCTTTACTTTCTCTTCAAAGTCAGCGTCATTGTGGTCTGAAATCATCTGCGCAATTCGTATTTGCTCTGCTGTAGCCTCCAGAAAGGGGTTAGAAAAGAGAGAAACAAGAAGAAGAAAGCCCTTAGTGACAGACAGGAGCCAGGCATAAAATGGCCAAATTTATCCACCCACCGCTTCCCGAGCACGTTCGCAAAGTGTTCACGGTGGGTGTGCGAAACCGAGGAAAATTAATCGCTGAAGGGCAGAGAAACAACAGCGTGAAAAATAAACGGGTTTCTGCTCCACACGGGCCTCCTCCCACCTCCGCTTCGTTTCACCCCCCATTAACGTATCCTCCTATTCCTTTCTTCCTCATGTGTTTATCCAGCTCCCCCCCCCCCCGCCTTCAGCGCCACTCTGTTATTTGCTCCGACCACTCCCCGTGGGAGCGAGTCCCACATTCTCCCCGCTCCCCGTGGGAGCGAGTCCCACATTCTCCCCGCTCCCCGTGGGGGCGAGTCCCACATTCTCCCCGCTCCCCGTGGGGGCGAGTCCCACATTCTCCCCGCTCCCCGTGGGGGCGAGTCCCACATTCTCCCCGCTCCCCGTGGGGGCGAGTCCCACATTCTCCCCGCGGGAGCGAGTCCCACATTCTCCCCGCTCCCCGCGGGGGCGAGTCCCACATTCTCCCCGCTCCCCGCGGGAGCGAGTCCCACATTCTCCCCGCTCCCCGTGGGGGCGAGTCCCACATTCTCCCCCACTCCCCGTGGGAGCGAGTCCCACATTCTCCCCGCTCCCCGTGGGGGCGAGTCCCACATTCTCCCCGCTCCCCGTGGGGGCGAGTCCCACATTCTCCCCGCTCCCCGTGGGGGCGAGTCCCACATTCTCCCCGCTCCCCGTGGGGGCGAGTCCCACATTCTCCCCGCTCCCCGTGGGGGCGAGTCCCACATTCTCCCCGCTCCCCGTGGGGGCGAGTCCCACATTCTCCCCGCTCCCCGTGGGGGCGAGTCCCACATTCTCCCCGCTCCCCGTGGGGGCGAGTCCCACATTCTCCCCGCTCCCCGTGGGAGCGAGTCCCACATTCTCCCCGCTCCCCGTGGGGGCATGTCCCACATTCTCCCCGCTCCCCGTGGGGGCGAGTCCCACATTCTCCCCGCTCCCCGTGGGGGCGAGTCCCACATTCTCCCCGCTCCCCGTGGGGGCGAGTCCCACATTCTCCCCGCTCCCCGTGGGGGCATGTCCCACATTCTCCCCGCTCCCCGTGGGGGCATGTCCCACATTCTCCCCGCTCCCCGTGGGGGCATGTCCCACATTCTCCCCGCTCCCCGTGGGGGCATGTCCCACATTCTCCCCGCTCCCCGTGGGGGCATGTCCCACATTCTCCCCGCTCCCCGTGGGGGCATGTCCCACATTCTCCCCGCTCCCCGTGGGGGCATGTCCCACATGCTCCCTGTGAGGGCGAGTCCCACATTCTCCCCGCTCCCCGTGGGAGCGAGTCCCACATTCTCCCCGCGGGGGCGAGTCCCACATTCTCCCCGCTCCCCGTGGGGGCGAGTCCCACATGCTCCCTGTGAGGGCGAGTCCCACATTTTCCCCCCCTCCCTGTGGGGGCGAGTCCCACATTTTCCCCCCCTCCCTGTGGGGGCGTGCCCCACATGCTCCCCGTGGGATCGAGTCCCACACACTCTCACTCACACACACACACCCCCACCCCTAACGATACAAACGTCTGCTCTACGTCTATCCTGTTGAAAATCTTTCATAATTTTAAAGGCCTCTATCAAGCTGCCCCCTCAGCCTTCCCAATTCTCGAGAAAAGGGCCCCAGTCTGTTCCGAAGGGGAGTCATATTGGACTCGAATTGTTAACTCCGGTTCTCTCTCTCCACAGGCTCGCTGAGATTTTTTCCCAGCATTTTTGTCCCAGCCTGTTGCACCCTGACTCCAGTAGTTACCCGTTTCATTCTAAGCGTGTATTCCATCTAGTAGGATTGCATTGAGCCGGGTCAAAATCCTGGAACTCCCTCCCTAACAACACCGCGGGTGCACCTACATCACACGGACTGCAGCGGTTCAAGGTGGCAGCTCACCACCACCTTCTCAAGGGGCAATTAGGGATGGCCAATAAATGCTGACCCAGCCAACGATGCCCACGTCCCATGAATGAAATAAAAAGAGCTGTAGGATCCTGGCGTGGTTGTGACGGTGGAAAGCAATTTAAGGAAATGAGTTCAAACTATTGTACAATTATACCCATAACACAGCACTGAAGCGGATCACTGAATGCGTTTTTCCATGTTGTGTTGGCACCACCACCGCTATGCCATTGTTTAGTGTAATGTCATTGGACTAGTGATGCAGAGGTCCAGGCTAATGCTCTGGGAATGCAGGCTCAAATCCCACCACAGCACCTCTGGAATTTAAATTTAATTCACTAAATCTGGAATTAAAGGCTGACCATGACAACCATCAGCGATTGTCATAAAAACCCATCTGGTTCACTAATGCCCCTTTGGGGAAGGAAATCTGCCGTCCTTACCCGGTCTGGCCTACATGTGACTCCAGACCCACAGCCATGTGGTTGACTCTTAACTGCCCCCTGAAATGGCCGAGCAAGCCTCTCACAGTTCAAGGGGTAATTAGGGGTGGGAAACAAATGCTGGCCTTGCCAGCGACACCCACATCCCATGAAAGAATTAAAAACATGCTTAAATAACCAGCACTGGAATGGCTCTTTTCACTCGCTCCCATATCCTCATCGGAATCAGGTATGTAAACTAAACACTTCACCCATACAAATCAAATCCCCCACACAGTACCTAGAGAAATAGACCTCCTCCTGTTTTGCTACAGTCTCAATGGGAAATGCATTGCCAAAATGCTGAAGCAGTACACACACACACACACACACGGGGAGGCAAAGGGTATACTAGCTCACAATTCTTTAAAGGGGGCAGAGCAAATTGTGAGGGGGGGTGGGGAGGGGAGAATGCGGTGTGGTGTCAAGAATGCAAATGGCGTTGTAAACAGGGGAACTGAAAACCAAAGCAAGAAAAGTCAGGCCAAGTCCTTTTACACAGCGCTGGGCCAGCCTCAGCTGGAGTGCCACATACAATTCTGGGCTGCCACTCTCCTGGAAGGACATCAGGGCCCTCGAGAGGAGACTCTGGGTCCCGGGGTCAGGGGAGTGGGAGGGAAGGTGAGGATCGAAATCAATGGTCATTTCAAAAGTCAGCAGCAGGGAGGAACTGAAAAGCTTCTGGCACACAGAGATGGGGACATGTTCGACTAGATTCCTCCCGTAACTAAGTAGTAACGGCGGTCCAGGCCAACACATGAAGCACGCACAGTGGGGCGAGGTAGCAGGTTAAGCATGGCCGACCGAAGCGCACCCCAGCTCCTGAAGTTACTGGCGCTGAGGGGAAGGTGGACCTGGAAAGCAACTGACGGACGTACTCTGGCAGGCGGGATTAATATTTGACCCTGCCCACTGTAAAAATGATTACCTGTGGCCGTTGTTTCTGCTGTGTCTGGTTCTGTGTCTGTGTCTGATCCCAGTTGCCCCGGGCTCGACTAGTGCCCACCGATGTCATCATTTACAGTATATACAAATAACAGTATTTACAAGGTACAAACCTGCAGGGAAAAGAAGAACAAATGTAGAGGCGGCCCAACATAGAATAGAAAACACCTTCAATGAGAATTCCGTTCAAAAAGAGGATGTTTAAACTTTAAAAGGGGATGGGCACGAGTGCCGAGGGATTAAACATTACAGCTGGAGGGCAAGGCAGTGTAGAGGGAGCTTTCCCCTGGATCTAACTGCGCTATGACTCCCGATGCTGACCCTCAAACGCCATGGGGTAATTAAATGCAAGTTAAGCTCCTCCTATCCCCTCCGTCAACTTCATAAGAACATAAGAAATAGGAGTAGACCATTCAGCCCCTCGAATCCACTCCACTATTCAATGAGATCACGCCTCATCGAGTTCAACACCATTTTCCTGCACTATCCCTTATCCTTTGATCTTTTTAAATACGTAGAAATCAATCGATCTCGGTCTTGAACATACTCAATGGTGGAGCCTCCACAGTCCCTCTGGGACAGAGAGTTCCAAAGATTCACCACCCTCTGAGTGAAGAAATTCCTCCTCATCTCAGTCCTCAATGGCCAACCCCTCATTCTGAGACTGTGACCCCTGGTTCCCCAGCCACAGGGAAACATCCTCCCTGCATCTACCCTGTCGGGCCCTGTGAGAATTTTGTATGTTTGAATGAGATCGCTTCTCATTCTTCTAAACTCCAGAGAATAAAGGCTCAGCCTATTTAATCTTTCCTCATGGGACAATCCCTCCATCCTGGGAATTAGCTTGGTGAACCTTCGTTGCATTCTCCCTCTATGGCAAGCATATCTTTCCTTAGGCAAGGAGGCCAAAGCTGCACACAATACTCCAGGTGTAGTCTCACCAAAGCCCTGTACAGCTACAGTAAGACAACTTTGCTCCCGTATTCAAGTCCTCTTCTATTTTTTCATTGCTCGTTTATGGGATGTGGGCATCGCTGGCTAGGCCAGCATTTGTTGCCCATCCTTAATTGCCCTTGTTCAGAGGGCATTTAAGAGTCAACCACTTTGCTGTGGCTCTGGAGTCACATGTCGGCCAGGTAAGGACGCTAATGAAGGACATTAGTGAAATAGATGGATTTTTTTTAAAAAACAAAAATTTGCAATGGTTTCGTCACCATCAGACTTTTAATTCCAGATTTTTATCAAATTCAAATTTCACCATCTGCCCTGGTAGACTTCAAACTCGGGTCCCCTGGGCAATACCCTGCGTCTCTGGAATGCTAGCCCAGTGACAATACCACTATACCACCGCCTCCCCCCGCCAATATACCATTTGCCTTCTGAATTGCTTGCTGTACCTGCATGTTAGCGTTCAGTGACTCACGAACAAAGACACCCAAGTCCCTTTGAAGTTCAACACTACACAGCCTCTCACCATTTGAGAAATACGCTGTATTCCCGTTTTTCCTGCCAAAGACCTGACTCCAGGCACATAGCAATGTGGTTGACTCTTAACTGCCCTCTGAAATGGCCCCAGCAAGCCATTTAGTTCAAAGGGGCAATTAGGATGGGCAACAAATTCTGGCCTGGCCAGTGATGCCCACATCCCAGGAATAAATTTTTAAAAAGACACCCTAAACCTCTGAAATTCCCTCGCTAAATCTCACTGCCTCTCCCCATTAAACCGACCTCTTTGACCAAGTTTTTGGTCATCTGTCCCCAGTATCTCACCGGGGTTAAATAGCTGCTCTATGAAGTGCCTTGGGAGAGTGCACTGTATTAAAGAGGCTACATTAATGCAAATTGTTGTATCAATATTCACTCCCGCACTCAGCAAGATCAGCATAACAGCAAGCAGTGTACCCAAACACTGCCAGAGCTTTCTGCTATACCAGCCCATGTGCAGTAGGAATCATCACAATCTTCATGTGGGGTCATGCAGGCTGAAGACGGGCTCCATTTAACACACCCGAACTGGTATCAAATCAGAGGCCCCCAGGGCTCAAAGGGCACCGTCTCAAACTAAGGGGTACAGTTTCAAAATAAGGGGCCTCCCCCATTTAAGACGGAGATGAGGAGGAATTTCTTCTCGGACAGCCATTAGTTTATGGAATTCTCCACTCCAGAGAGCAGTGGAGGCTGGGTCACTGGTTGAGTTGGACAGATTTTTGATTGGCAAGGGAGTCAAGGGTTATGGGGGGGGCAGGCAGAAAAGTGGAGTTAAAGCCACAACCGGATCAGTCATGGTCTTATTGAATGGCAGAGCAGGCTCGAGGGGCAGAATGGCCTTCTCCTGCTCCACTTTCTTACGGTCTTAATTGAGGGTCAGAAATAGCAAGCGCCAGGCTAGAAGATGCACAATGAGATATGATTCAAGTGAGGAGTACGACAAGGGCATGTACTGTCACCAAAATCATTCAATCTATAGAACAAACATTCAGGGAGTCAGATGTACTTGCAGGGGTGAAATCTGTAGACAGGAACATAAACTCGCAGTATGCTGAGAACACAGCGAATCAGAAAAGGCCCTCCAAAATATCGTAGGTCACGTAAAATCCAGAAGTTTAGAACATGGGTCGAGTATGAAACACCGAGAGGATAAAAACAATGGTGGACAGAAGGAATAACAATAGAAGAAACTAGAGTGAAGATCGAAGTGGATGGTGTCACACTGGAACAAGTTACCTATTTAGGACAAATGATAACAGAAGATGGCAGATACGATGCCAAAGTCAGGAGGAACACAGAGATAGCGCAAAGTAATTTTGTGAGGATGAAGGATGTGTTAACAAGAAACCTCAAGCTTGGAACAAGAAAAAAACTCTTAAGGTGCTATTTCTAGCCACTTCCCCGTCTGCCTCAAAAATCTGATCAATATAAAAGATCTGTGGAAGGAAATGGAGGCCTTTGAAATGTGGATGCTAAGGCATACACACCTACAAACATACGACTTAAGAGGAGTAGGCCATTCAGCCCCTCGAGCCTGCACTGCCATTCAATAAGATCGTGGCTGATCTGACTGTGGCCTCAACTCCACATTCCCGCCTACCTCCGGTATTCTTTGACTCCCTTGTTAGTCAAGAATCCGTCGACCTCTGCCTTAAAAATATTCAATGACCCAGCCTCCATCGCTCTCTGGGGAAGGGAATTCCAAAGGTTCACCACCCTCAGAAAAAACTCCACCTCATCTCCGTCTTAAATGGGAGACCCCTTATTTTTAAACTGTGTCCCCTAGTTCTAGTCTCTGCCAACGGGAGAACATCATTTCAGCATCCACCCTGTCAAGTCCCCTCAGGATCTTATATGTTTCAATAAGATCACCTCTCATTCTTCTAAACTCCAATGGATACAGGTCCAATCTGTCCAACATTTCTTGACATTTCCCCCATCGCAGGAATCAGTCAAGTGAACCTTCTGTGAACTGCTTCTAACGCATTTATTTCCTTTCTTAAATAAGGAGACCAAAACTGTACACAGTGCTCCATTTATGGTCTGACCAATGAATGCTGAAATTTCCACATACAGATAAGACAGAAGAGGGGGCGTTTGAGGTTACAAGAGCAAAAAGAACTCAAAAAAGTGACATCCAGATAAGTAAATGTCGGTATTTTGGCCTTTTGATCAGAGCTGAAAAGCCACAGAGAGCTCTTCTGTAGGGTAAAGCGAAGGGTAGCAGAAAGGGGGGGTCGATCTAGGCACAGCTGGATGACGGACGTCACAGAGCTGTTCGAGATGAGCTACAGTGGAATGCGAGGGGATGGCAAGAGGATCAAGTGTGACATACCATGGCAGCAGATCTCCTGGCAGGAGCAGCTACAAGCAGGACAGTTCAGGGGCAGGAGAGGGGGTCACAACCAAGGTGGAATGGCCCCGGAGGAGAGGCAAAGGTTAGGAAAGGGTGGCCGAGGTACCGTTGAGGAAGCGGGTTTTAAGGGTGCTTTGGGAGTTGGGGCGGGAGGGGGGGGGGGGGGGTGGATGGAGCCAAACTAGAGAGCAGAGAGATGAGAGCGGAGAGGAAAGGAGGGGAAGCTCTGCCACCAGTGGCACAGAGAAGTGGGAAGGAAGCATAGCAGAGGTGGCGTAGTGGTAATGTCACTGGACATAGTAATCCAGAGACCCAGGCTAATGCTCTGGGGACATGGGTCCGAATCCCATCACGTCAGCTGGTGAGAGTTAAGTTGAATTAATAAATCTAGAATTGAAAGCGAGTCTCAGTAATGGTGGCCATGACAACTATCATCGATTGTTGTAAAACCCCACCTGGTTCATTAGCGCCCCTTTAGGAAAGGAAATCTGCCGTCCTTACCCGGCGGTGGGCTCTTAGCTGCTGAGCAAGCCATTCAGTTCAAGGGGCAATTAGGGATGGGCAGCAAATGCTGGTCTTGCCAGCGATGCCCACACCCCATGAAAGAATAAATGAAAAAAAGACGATTCAAGATGGAGCTGTAGAGGGGAGGCGGGGCCCGGGGGATTGAACAGAATGGGCACAATCAAGGAAAGGGATATAAGAACACAAGAAATAGGAGCAGGAGGAGGCCATTCAGCCCCTCAAGCCTGCCTGCCATTCAATAAGATCATGGCCAATCTGCCACTGGCCTCAAATCCTCTTTCGTGCCAGCTCCTCATAGCCCTCAACTCCCTCGATATTTCAAAAATCTATCCACCTCCTCTTTAAATACTTTGTGATCTAAGCCTCCACAACTCTCTGGGGAAGAGAATTCCAGGCATTCACCACCCTCAGAGAAGAAATTCCTTCGCATCTCGGTTTTAAACGAGTGCCCCCTTGTTTCGTAACTATGTCTCCTAGTTTGAGACTCCCCCACTAGTGGAAACATCAACTCTACATCTACCCTGTCAAGCCCCCTCAGAATTTTGTATGTTTTAATAAGATCACCCCCTCATTCTTCTAAACTCTAATGACTAAAGGCCTAAGCTGTTTAGCCGGACAAGGATATTTCAGTTAATGTTGAATTGCTGCTAAGTTACAGTGCAGCCACACTTGAGCTACACGCCTAATGGTTTATTCAATTTTAGTTATTTCATCGAAACCCCAATGAAACTCCCTCTGCCAAGCAAAACAAGGTGCAACGTACTACCAATAGCCTATGGAGATACGTACTTAACTCCGCATACTTCAATGCTCCTAACAGCGCGGGTTATTGGTTTGGCTAGACGGATGTCCAAAAGGCTGGACTAAACCAGAACAGCAAACCTGTTGTAAATCAGCGCCATGTAAATGAACAAGAACAGAGATTTAAACACTGTACAGAGGCTCGACAATTAAGACTTACATTTGTATAGCGCTTTTCATGGCCCCAGGACGTCCCACATCCAAATGGAGCACTTAAGTGTGGTCACTGTTGAAATGTGGGAAACACAGCAGCCAATTTGCACACAGCAAGCTCCCACAAACAGCAATGTGATAATGACCCAGATCATTTCGTTTTTAAAAAAGTGACGTTCCCCAAAAGATAAATATTGGGCCCCGGGACACAGGGGGAGGGGTGGGGGGGGGTGGAGAACTCTCTCCACTTCCGAGGGCAAGTAGGGCCTCACTTTAATGTCTCCGAAAGATAGCAGCACTAAGCCGCTGGCAGCCTGCCCCCTCTGCGCCAAGCCGCCAGCAGCCTTCCGATTCAAGAGGAGGAAGAGGGCTAGCCACAGAACCAGGATGACCAAGGGCGAGAACATTCCCGCAGTGGGGAATGCTCCCAAGACTGGAGTTGAAGTAAAGCTTTTTACCTGTCTGTGTTGCTCGAGGAAGCTCATGGAAGAGCCCCCCCATTGCCCTAGATGGACACCCTTCACCTCGAAGGGCAGCTATTTTGCGAAAACACAAGGTTAAAAGCGACAAGCCCTATTTGTAAAGCAGCGCTGCTCAATCCCTGGTGTGCGCTCTGTTATCTGATCTCTGTAAGCGTTGCACCCCGTGTTGGAGAGGGAAGGGAAAGCGGAAAGCAGGACTGTGTAAACAAAGAAACATCGGCTGTGTCACAATGCTCGGTGCTTGGCACGGTGGACAAAGTTTGGGAAGGAGTGCCAGAGTGTCCGGGCGAGGTGGCTGAAACCTCTGCTGAGTCAAATGCACACACAGCAGCTCAGAGCTGGGAGAGCAAAGCTGCTGACCGTTAGGGCAGGCCTTACGATGGACTCGCATTGGCTGCTGACCAAACTCCAGTTCATCATCCGCTGCAGAGATGGAAGAACAAAGGTTTTCTCTTGTGTGCCTCACCCCATCAGCATATCCTTCTGTTCCTTTCCCCCTCATGTGTTTATCCAGCTTCCCTCTTAAATGCATCTCTGCTGTTCACCTCGACCACTCCCTGTGGAAGCGAGTTCCACATTCTCCCCACTCCCTGTGGGAGCGAGTCCCACATTCTCCCCACTCTCTGGGTAAAGAAGTTTCTCCTGAATCCCCCATATTGATGCCCCCCCCACCCCCCCACAAGTGGAAACATCATCTCTATGTCTACACTATCGAAACCCTTTCAGGATTTTAAAGACCTCTCTCAGGACACTCCGTCAGCCTTCTCTTTTCCAGGAGAGTTTAACCACACCGGTTTTTTGTATAACATCGTGGCGTAGCAGGTTGTCAATGAGCATCTAAATCCGACCAGACATTACGAATGCTTGGGATAGGAACGGACATGCTGGTGGGGGAAGGAGGCTTTGGCAAGTTTCCCGCTTTCGATTTCTACCCTGGGATTCTCACTGAGATGCGCGTGGGCAAGAATAGGGCCGGGGTTTCAGTCTGATGCCACCCTCCCTGACAAACTGCGAGGCCACGTCATCTGGGTTACCACATAAAGAGCACCCACTCGAGCATAATACTGTGGGGGGGGGGGCTACATAAGCAGCATGCAACATTGCCAGAAAAGGACAACAGGTCATAGAATGAACTAGCGGAGGAGCCATTTGGCTCATTGCGACTATGCCCTTTTCAAGTATTTATCTAACTTCTTCATTTACATTCAGCTACACACACACAAACAGGTCAGAGGCCAGAATCCTGTGGAGAATAACTCACCTCCTGACTCCCCAAAGCCTGTCCACCATCTACAAGGCACAAGTCAGGAGTGTGATGGAATACTCCTCACTTGCCCTGGATGAGTGCAGCTCCAACAACACTCAAGAAGCTCGACACCATCCAGGACAAAGCAGCCGCTTGTTTCCCTCCACCGCCAACACACAGTGGCAGTGTGTACCATCTACCAAATGCACTGCAGGAATTCACAAGGCTCCTTAGACACCACCATCCAAATCTGCAGACATTACCATCTAGAAGGACAAGGGCAGCAGACACATGGGGAACACCACCACCTGGAAGTTCCCCTCCAAGCCACTCACCACCCTGACATGGAAATATATCGGCCATTCCTTCACTGCCGCTGGGTCAAAATCCTGGAACTCCCTCCCTAACAGCACGGTGGGTGTACCCACACCACAGGGACTGCAGCGGTTCAAGGTGGCAGCTCACCATCATGCTCTCAGGGGGCAATTAGGGATGGGCAACAAATGCTGGCCTAGCCAGCGACGCCCACATCCCGTGAATGAATAAAAAGCAAGCCGAGAAATTTATCCAGTCCTGAAGGAGTAGTAGTAGTACAGGAAAAACCTAACAGTCGGAATGATCAGGTATAAACTATAGCACCATACCTCTTCAGCGTTTCAATATTAAACTGACCAGAATGCCATTTAATTAGCACAGAGCTAACCTAGCTTCAGAAACTTCACAGTTCCTTACCCAAAGTCCTAACATTCAATATATACTCTAAAATATAGTTCAATAAATGCATAAAATTCTGAGGGGGCTTAACAGGGCTGATGCCAAGAGGCTGCTCCCCCACTCCGTGGCTGGAGAGTCTACAACACAGGGTCACGCAGCCTCAGGATAAGTGGTCAGCCATTTTGGACCAAGGTGAGGAGGAATTTCTTCACTCAGAGGATCGCGAATCTTTGGAATTCTCTATCCCAGAGAGGCGTGGAAGCTCAGTCACAGTGTATTCAAAAGAGAGATCGAGAGATTTAAGGGCATCAAGAGATAGAGCGAGAAAGCGGAATTCAGACAGAAGATCTTACTGAATGGTGGAGCGGGCTTGAGGGGCAAAATGGCCTCCTCCTGCTCCTTACATTATGTTCTCAATCAACTGAGAAATCAAAGCCAAAAAGTGTGATCTTACAGGTTTTACTTGTTCAAAGTGTCTTCATAAATTGGCAGAGTCCGCCAATCTAGATTCCTCATCACAAGAAATATTTAAGCTATGCAATATTTCCACTGCCACACATTTAGATCAAGCGTAGCAATCCAGAACCCGAGTGCTGACAGCATCTGTCACTGGATTCTCTTCTCCTCCCACTATCTGCTGCCTGCCCTCTCTTGGCTCCTCCTGAGGGGGCAGACCCACCGCACTGAGGGAGCCTCAGGCGCACGCCAGGTGAGCCAGGGAACTCTCTCGACTGGCTCACTGTGCCCACGACACGGTGTTGCCTCCCTCCTCCACAACATTGCCCGCAGCTGTGCCCAGGCAACCTGCCCGAGACCAACCAACAACTTGCATTTAAACAGCGCCCTTAAGCGTTACTAAGATGCTCCAATGCACTTCGCAGGAGCGTGAATCAGCTCCAAGCTTGACCCCGGGCCACATGGGGAGATATTAGCGACAGGTGACCAAAAGCTCGCTCAAAGAGGTCGGTCTTGAGGAGGAGATGGAGGGGCAGAGGGATGTAGAGAGGGGGGCCCAGAGCTTAGGGCCCAGGCAGCTGAAGACATGGCCGCCAATGGTGGAGCGATGGGAATCAGGGGACGTGCATGAGGGCGGAGCTGAGAGGAGTGCAGAGAGCTCAGAGGGGTGTGGAATACGGACACAAGGGGGCCAGTCTGGTCTGTACAGCCTTGTCCTCCAATGGGTCATGACCTTGCCGAGGGGTCAGATCAAAAACCTTCAAACCTGGGCTTTAAATAATGTAGCCCTGGGTTTCAATCACAAACATGTTTACACTCAACAATTACAAGCTGAATTTGGAAGAAAAGAATTTCTCAAGCGCCTGCTCCCAAATGCTCCAAAATCCAGCTGACCCGGGGTAACAGGGTCATCCGCCAAGGTCTCTGCTCAACGCTCGAGCTCACCCCAGGAAGCGCCACTTGAGCAGGGTACCTTGAGAGGGTGGGGGGGGATCACTGGTGCTCATGGGATTGAGCGAGAGTCAGCTCCTTCGGGAAGTTGGGAAAACCGAGGACGTCACTATCAAAATCCGACACTGCCTGGGTAACACAGGGCCCTAATGAAGGCAACGTCAAACACACACACTGGAAACGGAGCTTGCACAGTCCGGGAACTTGGCAGCTCAAGAGAGAGGTGAACCCTCCCCCATCCATCCCTTGAGGGGATTTGCTCACCTCACGTAGGCCAACCAAGGAAGCAAGGCCACCTCGGAAGAAGGCCACTTCTCACTGCAGCGTCTACAGGGCCTTTATTCCACACAGCAGCTCCCCCCTGGGGTCGCTCGGTTCAATCAGCTTTACACAGAGAGCTGAACAACCTCATCTTAGGAAAAAATGCCTGGACAGGTTGGGCCTATATCCTTTGGAGTTTAGAAGAGCGAGCAGTGATCTGACTGAAACATAGACAATCCTGAGGGAATTTGATCGGGTGGATACCGGGAGGATGTTTCCTCTTGTGGGAGAGACCAGAACCAGGGGACAGGTTTTAAAAATAAGAGGTCCACCGTTTAAGATGGAGATGAGGAGAAATTTCTTCTTTCAGAAGGTCGTTACTCTGGAATTCTCTCCCCCCCAGAAAGCAGTGGAGGCTGGGTCATTGGATATGGTCAAGGTTCGGACAGATTTTTGATCGGCAAGCGAGCCAAGGGTTATGCGGGTGGGGGTGGTAGGCAAGAAAGTGGAGTTGAGACCACAGTCAGATCAGCCATGATCTTACTGAATGGCAGAGCAGGCACGAGGGGCCGAATGGCCTACTCCTGCTCTTTTAACTCAAGAGGTTCCTAACCACCAGTCTGTAGGGAGGTGACTGATCTGAGCCATGGGGGTTGCAGACAAAAGACCTCCTCAATGTACTCCTGAGTCGAGAAATCTGTTACCAACTGCTCAGGATTGGGCATAGGGCTGGCAGCATCTCCAAACTGTGCCTGCAGGTAGCCGAATAGCTTCAACAGAATGGTGAGGGGCAGGAAGAATGCGGATCGGACCTTCCTCATTCGCTGCTGAATGAATTCACATGATTCCTAAAATTCAAAAAGTCTATTTGAGGATCTCCAAACCAACAAATTGCACAGCATCAGAGAAATAGAAACCACTCAGCAATATAAATTCTTACCCACCATCGAGCAACGCTCACCAGAAACCGAATACTGCGGCTACAAGAGCAGGTCAGAGGCTGGGAATCCTGCAGAGAGTAACTCACCTCCTGACTCCCCAAAGCCTGTCCACCATCTACAAAGCACAAGTCAGGAGTGTGATGGAATACTCCCCACTTGCCTGGGTGAGTGCAGCTCCTAAAACACTCAAGAAGCTCAACACCATCCAGGACAAAGCAGCCCCGCTTGATCGGCACCCCATCCACCACCTTCAACATTCACTCCCAACGCACAGTGACAGCAGTGTGTACCATCTACAAGATACCCTGCAGCAAATGCACCAAGACTCCTTAGACAGCACTTTCCAAACCCCAGACCTCCACCTCCTAGGAGGATAGGGGCAGCAAATGCATGGGAACACCACCACCTGCAAGTTCCCCTCCAAGACATTCGCCATCCTGGCTTGGAAATATATCGGCCACTGTCGCTGGGTCAAAATCCTAGAACTCCCTCTCTAATAGCACTGTGGGTGTACCTACGCCACAGGGACTGCAGCGGTTCGAGAAGGCAGCTCACCATCACCTTCTCAAGGGGCAATTGGGGATGGGTAATAGATGCTGTTCCAGCCAGCGACGCTCACATCCCACAAAGGAATGAAAAAAGAAACCTCTGACCAATCGAACCCATAATGTGCAGGGAAAAGGGGCTCCAATGGTTTCATCAGCTGAAACCGTGCCTACTGACACTGGTTAGTGAGCACTGCTGGTACAGCCAGGATGACCCGTCCCATTACGACACTGGTAGAAGAGGTAACCCGGAGCCAAGTGCCAGGTCTAGTCTCCATGGTTCGTTGGCAGGCCAACCATCAACAATGCCCTGGCACACTCCAGTTAGCACACTCCTCTGCTGGAGGATTGGGCTTAGTGCCATGCTTGCATGTCCAAGGCTGCACCCTCCACCTCACTCCCCTTTCATTTTGGAAAGGGAAGAAAAAAAAGCCTCTCCTACTCCTGCATGGATCTTGGACCTGGGATATGGGATAAAATCCAGGGATTTAAACCACAGAATACCACAGCTTCTTCGCAACGGAGCCACATTAAAGAATTCGCTTCCCAAGCCTCGGCAGTACCACCGGGGGATCCCGTCCGAAGGCAAAACCGGTGCTCCCGAGAGCGAAATTCAGTTGGTTTTACTTCCCAATTAACCGACGGGGGCCAAGAGCCACCAGAATCGCTCGGCACAACGGACAACCAGCCCATGGGGGTCTCTTGTAGAGCCCCCCAGCCTGTGGGTAAAACCTCCGAGCACCGGTCTTTGGAATGCTTGATGGCGGAATCGCCTCAACGACTTTGAACGCCAACCTGCCGGCACAGAGGTCGGAGCCGCCCTCTGGGTCACAGCTCGCCCCGCGCGCCTACAGCAGTGCACCCCCCCAAGTCGTCTGGCACGCAGCCCACGGCTGCCATTCAACCGGAGGCGCGCAAAGCCCACATTTATCCGTCAGGAAGTCACTAATCCGTGCAAAGCAGCAGCTCTTCCGTCTCTCAGCCCAAACTCCTTGCAGCCCCCTCAGGATCTGTTGCTAAAAACACTTAAGGCTTGTCAATCGCTGGCACGTGCCCAATACAGCCTTTTATTGACTGCGACAGCCAGCAGGCTTTAGCCCAAGTGAAGAATAATTTCCGATCATTTTTCCCCGTAGCTTCCAATTTGGAGAGGAACAGGGCCAACTGCTCCAACTCCCCAGCGACTTTCCTGGCTTCAGTAGGTACTGCAACATACGGCTTAACTCTTCTGTTACTATCCCACAGCACTCGACCCCTTTGCCGTAACCTTAACAGGGCACAGGTGAGGGAGGGGGTAGTCAGCCAGGTTTCAAACTTACACCTCACAGCTTCAGCAAGAGGTAAGGAAAAAAAAAAATCACTGAACGCCAACCCTGGGATGAGGGGGCTGTCCTACAGGGAGAGATCAAGCCGAACAGGCCGATATTCTCTGGAGTTTAGAAGAATGAGAGGTGAGCTCATTGAGAGGCATAGAATTCCGAGGTGGTTTGACAGGGTCGATGCCCAGGCTGTTCCCATGTTACCCCCCACCCCAATCCAGCTGGGAAGTCGAGAATTCGGGGAGGCAGAGTCCCAGGATAAGGGGTCGGCCATTTTGGCCTGAGATGAGGAGAAATTTCTTCACTCAAGAGGGTTGTGAATCTTTGGAATTCTCTAGCCCAGATAGCTGTGGAAGCTCGGTCGTTGAATAGAGACTGAGAGAATAGTGTACACTAATTGAACCCAGAGTGGGAAAGTAGGGTTGAGGTAGATGATGAGCCACCAACTTTACTGAATGAAGGAACACGTTCAAGGGGCCATCGGACCCACTCCAACTCCGGCTTAAGTTCTTAAACCCAAATCCACAAAAGTCCCTCAGAAGTGGTCGTAAACTTCCTGTCTGGCAATTTGCTTCCTGGGTCAGGGCACCTTGGTCCAACTGCACGCCACAGGGGTCAGTAATGCGGCAATGAGTACACCCCATGATGCTACGACCACCACACCCACCCCCCGGCCAATCTTAAACATGGATAGCGACCGGGATCAAGAACTTCCAAGCGGAGTCTGACAACGTAACGGACGGGTGTTAAAAGCCAGGGTCGACCGCACGTCACTCTGAACGCCGCGTGGTAGTGAATAATTGGTGAACTGCAGGGAACACGCTGAAGCATATTCAGATGCAAGGTGATTAAAAGAGCGACATAACCTTTCCTCCCTCGACGCCAGGTTACATTTCTGTTCAAAGGAAACGCAAATCGATACGGTAGGGCTAAGAGGAAACAGACTAACGACCCTCTGAGAGGGGGGAAAAAAATACCTCAAATCCGTCTTAAATGGGAGGCCCCCCAATTTTGAAACTGTGCCTAATTCCAGATTTCACCCCCCCCCCCCCCCCCGCCACCATCAGCATCCACCCTGTCAGAATCTTATATGTTTCAATAAGATCCCCTCTCATTCTTCTAAACTCCAATGAGTACAGGCCCAACCTGCTCAGCCTTTCCTCATAAGACAAACCCCCTTTATCCCAGGAATCAGCCGAGTGAACCTTCTCTGAACTGCTTCCAATGTAACATATCCCTGCTTAAGTAAGGAGACCAAAACTGTACACAGTACTCCAGATGCGGCCTAACTAAGGCCCTGTACACCAGTACCAACACTTCCCTACTTTTATACTCGATTCCCCTTGCAATAAATGCCAACATGTGCCATTTGCCACACAGTGGGCCAAAGATTTAAGTGTAACTTAATATGCATTAACCCCCCTGAACCCCCAGTGTGAGAAGGCCAGGGGGAAGAGAGCTGAAGGGTTATCGGAAGCAGAGGAAGCCAGCAATGAAAAGGGGTTTGCTGGAGCTGCCTGGTCCCAACCAAGTGGCTCACAAATCTTCAAGTCAAAGACAAATGGGCCCACGGGAAGGCTTCTGCCTGCCTCCTATGCGCGCCATCGCCAAGAACCTCCATAACTGACAGGCTTCACCCCCCACCCCGCCCCTGGTCTCGACTTAGCTGCTGCCGAGACCCTCACTTGTGCCTTCACTGCCCCGAGACTTGGCTATCCCCACGCTCCCTCCGCTGGTCTCCCGGGTTCCTTCATAAACTTCAGCCCACCCAAATTTCTGCCACCCGTGTCTCAGCCGGCAGCAAGTGCCCGTTACCCCATCACCCGCTGTCTTATACTTACACTGGCTCCTGGTCAAACAGCGCCTTAACTTCACAATTCTCTTTTTTCTTTGACAGAATGCACAGAGGCCAGTACTAACATAAAAGCTGCTTCGTTTTTGAATCAAACTATCTTACAGGAAACTAAATTATTTTTAAAAACTGTGACCAACAGGATAGAAAGCATAAGCTCACAGAGGGATGAGAAAATTCCCAAATGCCCGTGACACAATCAATGGAAAATATATACAATTTCCAGCACAGAAACAGGCCATTCAGCTCCTCTGCTCCCTGCTGGTGTTTCTGCTCCACACAAGCCTCCTCCTCCCACCCCCTCTTCATCTCACCCCCATCAACAGATCCTTCTATTCCTTTCTCCCTCATATGTTTGACCAGCTTCCCCCTCAAATGCATCCCTGCTATTCACCTCCACCACTCTCTGTGAGAGCCAGTTCCACATGCTCCCCACTCTCTGGTTAAAGAGGTTTCTCATGAGTTCCCCATTGGGTTTGAGTGATCCGCTCATACTGGTAGCCTCTAGTTTCATGTTGTTAAACCATACAACATTGGAAAGGCCAAAATTAGAGAGCAGGCCCAGAAACCTGTCAGCCAACGACCGATAATTGATGCCAAAATACCTAAGCATATCAAAATTTACCAAGCTACATTTGCAACTCATTATCAGGCAAGCTACCCTATGCTTTTGGGATTTACAAGTCCCAAAATCAATGTGGTTCTGTGAGGGTACTTAAATAGTTCACTCTGTTTCATTGGAAAGATTGGCCTTTATTGTGAAGCTTTCTCTGGGCATTTATTTAAGGCGAAGTGAAAAAGGTCAGCAGGAACATTTCTACTTGTAGGGGACTGGAGGAGGTTACAGAGATAGGGAGGGGTGTAGGGACTGGAGGAGGTCACAGAGATAGGGAGGGGTGTAGGGGCTGGAGGAGGTTACAGAGATAGGGAGGGGTGTAGGGGACTGGAGGAGGTTACAGAGATAGGGAGGGTTGTAGGGGCTGGAGGAGGTTACAGGGATATAGGGGCTGGAGGAGGTTACAGAGATAGGGAGGGTTGTAGGGGCTGGAGGAGGTCACAGAGATAGGGAGGTTTGTAGGGGCTGGAGGAGGTCACAGAGATAGGGAGGGTTGTAGGGGCTGGAGGAGGTTACAGGGATATAGGAGCTGGAGGAGGTTACAGGGATAGGGAGGGATGTAGCGGCTGAAGGAGGTTACAGAGATAGGGAGGGGTGTAGGGGCTGGAGGAGGTTACAGAGATAGGGAGGGGTGTAGGGGCTGGAGGAGGTGACAGAGATAGGGAGGGGTGTTGGCCATGTTCAATCATGGTCAGTGTTGAATGGGCAAGCTTCACCTAAGCAACACTTCAGGGGCTGCGAGGATAGGTGCACACTCCCTGCTGTCATGAGTGCTTCTGGTCAGAAAACACCAGGCTGCCAGGACGCGCGAGGCACAACACTGAAGACACCCATTGCTTAGCAACACAAAAGGATGGGCATTTGGGAGCCTATCCCAATTTTAGAACCTTAGCTCACCACAAGTCATTAACAAGGGAGAAAATAACTGTTCCATTAAGCAACGACAGCCTGGACGTGTATAGCACCCCGCTTCACAGGAGCATTATCAAACTAAACCTGACCCCAAAGCCACAGGAGGAGATATTAGGGACAGGGGACCAAAAGCTCAGTTTTAAGGAGCATCTTAAAGAGAGAGGGAGGCAGAGGGAGGGAATTCCCCTGTGGGACTTGCTGACTCGATGGTGAGCTTGAAACACGTTCCAACGCTCCCAGGACAGATTTGACTGCCAATTTTGAGGGGTAAAAAAAGGACTTAACGTTACATAAAGTAACAGGACACAACCACCCCCCGTGGCGATTCCTCACGCATATACCTGTTGACACCCAAGACATGCTAAGCAGCGGCAAGCTTCCATCCAGAGGCACGAGGGAAACAGACCCGGGAGGGCCTGGGAAAGGGCCTGCCCTCCCAGCCTTAGTCGCAGCATGGCGGCAGAGAGAGACAAACACAAAACCGGGGCGCCTGTCCAGGAGGGAGGAGAGGCCTCGAGGAATTGCGGGAAGACCACGTTTTTGGATCAGCGCTTTCATCGTGTGTTTCTCTCACTCAGCCAAACCACGTCCTAAATACAAGCGCCAGCTAGAAAGAGATTACATCAGATGTACAGCACAGAAACGGGCCATTCGGCCCATCTACTCCATGCTGGTCTTTCTGCTCCACGTGAGCCTCCTCCCACCCCCTCTTCATCTACCCCCATGAACATATCCTTCTATTCCCTTCTCCTTCGTGTGTTTATCCAGCTTCCCCCCGCCCCCCCACTTCAATGCATCTCTGCTACTCGCCTCAACCACTCCCAGTGGGAGCGAGTCCCACATTCTCCCCACTCTCCAGGTAAAGAGGTTTCTCCTGAATTCCCCGTTGGATTTATTAGTGACCGTCTTATATTGCTGGCCCCACAAACCCTGCTCTTCCCCACAAGAGGAAATATTCCCAATTTTTAAGATCTTGATTAGGTCACCCCCTCAGCCTCCCTCTTTTTTAAAAAACAAAAGAGCCCCAGCCTGTCAATCCTTTCCTATGGATACCCCCTCATTTCTGGTGTCATCTCTGTCAATCTCCACACCCTCTCCCGTGTGTCTATTTCCTTTTTATAATACGGTGACCAGAACCGCGCGCAGTGTGGGCTAACCGAGGTTCAGGACTGGATTAACATAGCGTCATAACTTTTCAAATCTATCCTTTTAGAAATAAAACCCAGTGCTTCGGTTTGGGGGGGAGGCGGTAAAATGGAATTCAACATGCAGAAGCGGGAGGTCATGTATTTTGAGAGGGCTAACACAGCAAGGGAATGCACAAAAAGTAGGATACTGGCAAATGCAGAGGGACACTGGCTTGAATGTCGTCAGATCCATGAAGGCAGCTGGGCAGGTAAATAAGGTGAAGACGACACAAAGCATCCTGGCCTTTATTAGCCAAAGTATAGGATATGAAGAGCTGGGTGATGCTGGAACGGTATAAAACACTAAATTAGGCCACAGTTAGGTCTTAGGAGGAGGCGGCGGCTATTCGACTCCCTCGAGCCTACTCCGCCATTCAATAAGGTCACAGTTCATCTGATTAGTGGCCTCAACTCCGCTTTCCTGCCTGCCCCTCATAACCCTCGACTCCCTACTCCATCAAAGATCTGTCTAATCCAGCCTCGAATATATTCAGTGACCCGGCCCTCCACCCCTCTCCGGGGAAGAGAATTCCACAGACTCACGACCCCGGGAGAAAATAATTCTCCTCATCTCCGTCTTCAATGGGACACCTCTTATTCTTAAACTGTGCGCTCCCCCCACCGAGTTCTGGATTCCCCCACGAGGGGGAAACATCCCCTCAGCATCCACCCTGTCAAGTCCCCCTCAAAATCTTATACATTTCAACAAGATACTGTCATTCTGGTCACCAGATTACAGGAAGGCTGTAGACTGGGTACAGAGGGAGTGTGCAAGGGCGCTGCCTGGACTGGAGAATCTTAGCAATGAGGAAAGATCACACAGGCTGGAGTTTCTTTGGAAACGAGGAGGCTCGGGTGGGGGGGGGGGGGGGGGGGGTTTTCATCGAGGGACGAAAAATTGAGGGGCCCAGGTAGAGCGGGTAGCACCATTTCCCTGAGCAGAGGGGTCAATAACCAGGAGGAGGGGGGCACCGAATTAAAGCGATTGGCAGAAGGCTTAGAGGATTTTTCACCCTGAGGTGGTGAGGGTTTGGAACCCTCAGCCTGAGAGGGTGGTACCGACAGACAGTCACCCTCGTCGCATTTACTTGGATACACGCTTGGGAAGCGCTGTAACCTACAGGGCTAGGGGCCGTGAGCAGGGAAGCGGGATTAGGCCTCAGAATGGGGTTTTTCACCCAACAGATACGACAGGCTGAACGGCCGCCTTCTGTGCTGTAAAATTGCACCAGTCGACAGAGAGGTGGGGGGGTGAAAACAGGGACGATCTTGAAAAGAAATCCAGCCAGTGCACCGCTGGCTTGCTCTCATTTTGATGGCCAGATACAGACAGATTGTGAGGGTAGCCTACAGTTCAGCCACTGCATGGCTGCTGCTTCAGCCACGCAAATAGGGCCGGCAGAACACTCGACGCAGACACCAGCACGAGCAGAGGCGAGAGATGCGGGTTGAATCGCAATTTCAGGTCTTTACCAGGCAGGAAAATAAAGTGATGCCCCAGAACACTGCGCGGTCTGAAAAAGCTCGCTTCCCCTCACAGGGCTTCAAACATTGCTTCAGTCTGCACCTCCCAAGGTAGGCTTTCAGCCTAACAGGACTAAAGCATAGCTCCCAAACTGAGGAATAAATACCAGAGTAAGAGCAGAACAGCATCTAAAGACAAACATCCATTTCACAGAGTTAGAGTCTCCAAGTGTTAGGGGCTGGTCAAAAGAAAGTGGGATATGGTAACAGGGTAGACGAAATAAAGATCAGCAACAACCTTTGCTTGTGGGCCAAATGCTTTCCAATGCTGTCATTTCAAAGCCTTGTAGTTATATAACTAAATAAGAAGCCCAAAGGCTCTACACAAGAGCATTAATCCAAAGTTGACACTGAGCCACATAAGAATATTAGGGTAGAGGTCGGTTTAAAGGAGCATCTTGAAGGAAAGAAGTAAAAGAGAGGGGGAAGAGGGGTCTAGGGAGGAAATTCCATAGCTCAGGGCCCCCCCAGGCAGCTGAAGGCACGGCCGCCAACTGTGGAGCGATGGGAATCGGGGTGGCGGGCAAGAGGCGGAATGGGAGGAGCACAGAGATCTCGGAGGGGTGTAGGGGCTGGAGGAGGTCACAGAGATCGGGAGGGGTGTAGGGGCTGGAGGAGGTTACAGAGATAGGGAGGGGTGTAGGGGCTGGAGGAGGTTACAGAGATCGGGAGGGGTGTAGGGGCTGGAGGAGGTTACAGAGATCGGGAGGGGTGTAGGGGCTGGAGGAGGTTACAGAGATCGGGAGGGGTGTAGGGGCTGGAGGAGGTTACAGAGATCGGGAGGGGTGTAGGGGCTGGAGGAGGTTACAGAGATCGGGAGGGGTGTAGGGGCTGGAGGAGGTTACAGAGATCGGGAGGGGTGTAGGGGCTGGAGGAGGTTACAGAGATCGGGAGGGGTGTAGGGGCTGGAGGAGGTTACAGAGATCGGGAGGGGTGTAGGGGCTGGAGGAGGTTGCAGAGAGAGGGAAGGGTGTAGGGGCTAGAGGAGGTTACAGAGATAGGGAGGGGTATGGGGGCTGGAGGAAGTTACAGAGATAGGGAGGAGTGTAGGGGCTGGAGGAGGTTACAGAGATAGGGAGAGGTGTAGGGGCTGGAGGAGTTTACAGAGATAGGGAGGGGTGTAGGGGCTGGAGGTGGTTACAGAGATAGGGAGGGGTGTAGGGGCTGGAGGAGGTTACAGAGATAGGGAGGGGTGTAGGGGCTGAAGGAGGTTACAGAGAGAGGGAGGGGTGTAGGGGCTGGAGGAGGTTACAGAGAGAGGGAGGGGTGTAGGGACTGGAGGAGATTACAGAGCGAGGGAGGGGTGTAGGGACTGTAGGAGGTGACAGAGAGGGACTGGAGGAGGTTACAGAGATAGTGGGGGGTGTAAGGGCTGGAGGAGGGTAGGAGATAGGGGGAGTGTAAGGGCTGGAGGAGGTTACAGAGATAGGGGTGGTGTAAGGGCTGGAGGAGGTTACAGAGATGGGGAGGGGGTGTAAGGGCTGGAGGAGGTTACAGAGATAGGGGGGAGTGTAAGGGCTGGAGGAGGTTACAGAGATAGGGGGGGTGTAGGGGCTGGAGGAGGTGACAGAGAGGGACTGGAGGAGGTTACAGAGATAGGGGGGGGGTGTAAGGGCTGGAGGAGGTTACAGAGAGGCCATGGAGGGATTTGAAAAAAGGACGAGATTCTCTTCTTAGAATGAAAACGTATCTACAGCAGGAGCTAAAGCAGGTCAGTCAGCACAGGGGGCAAGGATCAGGGACAGATGGCCATGGCAGAGCTCAAACCTACAGGCCCGGGGCAGGGACTTGGTTCCTGGTCAGGAAAGAATTGGGATAGATCAAGTCTACAGGTAACAGGGGCATCGGTGAGGCCAGGTCTCTGGGTCAAAATACACATGCAACCTCGAAGGCCAAACCAGATGGACACCCATTCAGCCAGGCCTGGGGAAACCTCGCAAATCTCAGGTGCTGGTCTAACTCGGGTCTGAGCTTGCTGCACGGCCCAGGACAAAAAAAACAAAGAGTTGGAGGGGAAGGGTCTCAAGAGAATGCAGCACAACAGAAAATGGCAGGATGGAAATAATGATTTGGACAGGGGCCGACTGCTTATAAACTGTTCAAACAGAAAAAAAGAGAGTGAGGTATGTGCTCCACGTTACAGAAGGGGGCTTGGAACAACTCAGCTCTCCTGTCAGTCGAGCCCACCTCGAAAGCAAGTTCCGTGAAGCGATTTTTTTGTTTTATTTTTGCTTTGTTAAGTAGCTCACGTTAGGGCTTTAATCAGAGGAGGGGATGCCAAAAGAGCAAAGAATATACACCCTGCGACAAATCGAACCAGGCTAAGGTACACCTAAAAATTGAAGCAAAAAAAAAAAAAGAAATAAGGGAAAACAAATGGGTTAAAACTCAGCCACCCCAGCCCAAGAAAAAAAAAAGTTACCAGGTTTTGTAGGGTGAGGATGTGGCGGGGGGAGAAACAAAGTTGGCTTTGTTTTGGCTGGTGATCGCAAACACTTCTTTTAAAATAAAAACACCCAGGGTGACAAAGATGCTGCAGCTGGAGAAATGTTAACAAGAGATAGGTTTTACTTAGCTTAAAAAAAAAAATCCTTTCAGTCAGGGAAATTGGCCTCACTGCAACCCCCCTCCTCACCCCAAGCGACAGAATCAATTTTCAGAAAGGAAATTAGGCAGAGAAAGCAGCAAAGGTATTATAACAGGAATCTGCACAAGTTTATAACCAAAAATAAAAGGTCACAGGTAAACCTGCACCCACGCCAAAAGAGACAGCAGTAACTTTACTCACGTAAACCCCGGTATATACAGAGGAAAAAGATCCCAGAAAGATCCATTTCAGAAAGAGATACACATCTATAAACATTTACATTTGCAAATCACGCATGGAACCTGCCCGGAGGGGGACAGAGCACAATCCTTTTGATCCACAGATTTATACACATTTTGACATGATAATGCTATTTCCATCCACCACCACCCCTACCCCAACCCTCCCCTACAAACCCCACACAACATTTTCCATTGTGATTTTATTTGGGGAGGGGTTCTTCACTAAAGAGGGAGAAAATATAACAAATTAAAGAACAGCCTCCAGAAACCTCCAGCCCAGGGAATCTCGCTGCTTTCTTCGCTAAGACACCTGGCCTCCCACCTCCCCCCCCGCCACACCCACCCACCGTTATTATTTAGCCACTTGCTTCGTTCTGGTAGCTAGAATTCGAAGTTTACCCCCCACCACTTCATCTATCGAAGGATTTAAACAAGTTCAAAATGGGGGAAGAGACAATTATGGACCAATTCTCTATAAAGTGAAAGGGGGAGTGAGAGAGAGGGAGGGGGAGAGGGATAACTATGAGAGGGAGGGGGAGAGGGATAACTATGAGAGGGAGGGGGAGAGGGATAACTATGAGAGGGAGGGGGAGAGGGAGAGTTATGAGAGAGAGAGGGGATAAATATGAGAGACGGGGGGATAAATATGAGGGGGGGGGATAAATATGAGAGAGAGAGAGAGAGAGGGGGATAAATATGAGAGAGAGAAACAGGGGGATAAATATGAGAGAGAGCGACAGGGGATAAATATGAGGGAGAGAGACAGGGGGATAAATATGAGGGAGAGAGAGAGAGAGAGAGAGGGGGATAAATATGAGAGAGAGAGAGACAGGGGGATAAATATGAGAGAGAGAGACAGGGGGATAAATATGAGAGAGAGAGACAGGGGGATAAATATGAGAGAGAGAGACAGGGGGATAAATATGAGAGAGAGAGACAGGGGGATAAATATGAGAGAGAGAGACAGGGGGATAAATATGAGAGAGAGAGACAGGGGGATAAATATGAGAGAGAGAGACAGGGGGATAAATAGAGAGGAGAGAGAAAGGGGGATAAATATGAGAGAGAGAGACAGAAAGGGGGATAAATATGAGAGAGAGAGACAGAAAGGGGGATAAATATGAGAGAGAGAGACAGAAAGGGGGATAAATATGAGAGAGAGAGACAGAAAGGGGGATAAATATGAGAGAGAGAGACAGGGGGATAAATATGAGAGAGAGAGACAGGGGGATAAATATGAGAGAGAGAGACAGGGGATAAAAATGAGAGAGAGAGACAGGGGGATAAATATGAGAGAGAGAGACAGGGGGATAAATATGAGAGAGAGAGACAGGGGGATAATTATGAGAGAGAGAGAGACAGGGGGATAATTATGAGAGAGAGAGAGAGACAGGGGGATAATTATGAGAGAGAGAGAGAGAGAGAGGGGGATAAATATGAGAGAGAGAGAGAGAGAGAGAGAGAGAGAGAGAGAGAGAGAGAGAGGGATAAATATGAGAGAGAGAGAGGGGGATAAATATGAGAGAGAGAGAGAGGGGGATAAATATGAGAGAGAGAGAGGGGATAAATATGAGAGAGAGAGAGAGGGATAAATATGAGAGAGAGAGGGGATAAATATGAGAGAGAGAGGGGGATAAATATGAGAGAGAGAGGGGGATAAATATGAGAGAGAGAGGGGATAAATATGAGAGAGAGAGGGGGATAAATATGAGAGAGAGAGGGATTAATATGAGAGAGAGAGGGGGATAAATATGAGAGAGAGAGGGGGATAAATATGAGAGATAAAAAGAGAGAGGGGATAAATATGAGAGAGAGAGGGGGATAAATATGAGAGAGGGGATAAATATGAGAGAGAGAGGGGGATAAATATGAGAGAGAGAGGGGGATAAATATGAGAGAGAGAGGGGGATAATATGAGAGAGAGAGGGGGATAAATATGAGAGAGAGAGGGGGATAAATATGAGAGAGAGGGGGATAAATATGAGAGAGAGAGGGGGATAAATATGAGAGAGAGAGGGGGATAAATATGAGAGAGAGGGGGATAAATATGAGAGAGAGAGGGGGATAAATATGAGAGAGAGAGGGGGATAAATATGAAGAGAGAGGGGGATAAATATGAGAGAGAGAGGGGGATAAATATGAGAGAGAGAGGGGGATAAATATGAGAGAGAGAGGGGGATAAATATGAGAGAGAGAGGGGGATAAATATGAGAGAGAGAGGGGATAATATGAGAGAGAGAGGGGATAAATATGAGAGAGAGAGGGGGATAAATATGAGAGAGAGAGGGGATAAATGAATGAGAAGAGAGAGAGGGGGATAATATGAGAGAGAGAGAGGGGGATAAATATGAGAGAGGAGGGGTAAAGAGAGAGAGGGATAATATGAGGAGAGAGAGGATGAGAGAGAGAGAGGGGGATAAATATGAGAGAAGAGAGGGGGATAAATATGAGAGAGAGAGGGGGATAAATATGAGAGAAGAGAGGGGATTGAGGAGAGAGTAGGGGGATATATGAGAGAGAGAGAGGGGATAAATATGAGAGAGAGAGAGGGGATAAATATGAGAGAGAGAGGGGGGATAAATATGAGAGAGAGAGGGGGATAAATATGAGAGAGAGAGGGGGATAAATATGAGAGAGAGAGGGGGATAAATTGAGAGAGAGAGGGGGATAAATATGAGAGAGAGAGGGGGATAACTATGAGAGAGGGTGGGGG
>NW_027598381.1:0-46228 GCF_964194155.1 Cetorhinus maximus | reverse complement strand
TCCCACTCGCCATCACGAACGCTCGTTCCCACAAAAAACTCAAGACCATCTCACACCTGGGGATAGGTGAGTAACTGAGAGCGCACCAGGTGCGAAATAGAGTTTCCCAACCTCCTCCGGGGCTGGTCTGGAGATTCCCCCATGAAATGTCGGGAAGCACCACCCGGGGGTGAAATGGGGGCTGGTTGAAGGTTTTGTTGGCTCCGATTGGCTGGGGCCTCGCACGGACGAGCCTTTTGGGTAGCCAATGGCAGGAGAGCTTGGGTGTTGGGGGTGCGGGCAGGACGATCGGTCACGTGACCTGAACCTCCAATCACGATGGGTCAGGCAGCCATCACCTGCCATGCATTGTGGGTTTGGATGGTCAATGGCGGGGGGTAGGGGGTGGGAACCCTTGGGTGATTTGGGTACTGAGGCCAATTTTTCTTTGTTTATTCTTTCCTGGGATGTGGGTGTCACTGGCAGGCCCAGCGTTTGTTACCCTTGAACAGAATGGATTGTTTGGCCATTTCAGAGCCAACTACGTGGCTGTGGATCTGGAGTCACGTGTAGTCCAGACCGGGTAAGGACAGCAGATTTCCCTCCCTAAAGGGGACATTAGTGACCCAGATGGGTTTTCACTTACGAACATACCAATGAGGAGGAGGAGTGAGGCCACTCGGCCCCTTGAGCCTGCTCCCCCATTCAATAAGATCATGGCTGATCTGATTGTGGCCTTAACCCCACTTTTCCGCCTCCCCCCAATAACCTTTCACCCCCTTGTTAATCAAGAATCTATCTCGCTCTGCCCTAAAAATAGTCAAAGACTCTGTTTCCACCACCTTTTCAGGAAGAGAGTTCCAGAGACTCACCCCCCTCCGAGTGAAAAAATTTCTCCTCATCTCCGTTTTTAAACAGTGACCCCTAGTTCTAGATTCTCCCACAAGAGGAAACATCCTCTCCACATCCACCCTGTCAAGACCCCTCAGGATCTTGTATGTTTCCATCAACTCGCCTTTTACTCTTCTAAACTCCAGCGGATACAAACCTAACCTGTCTAACCTTTCCTCATAAGACAACCCGCCCATTCCAGGTATTAGTGTAGTAAACCACCTCCAAACTGCTTCTAATGCATTTACATCCTTCCTTAAATAAGGAGACCAGTACTGAACACAATACTCCAGATGTGGTCTCACCAGTGCCCTGTACAACTGAAGCATAACCTCCCTACTTTTGTAATCAATTCCCCCTCGCAATAAATAATTACATTCTATGAGCTTTCCTAATTCCCTGCTGTACCTGCACACTAGCCTTTTGCTATTCATGCACTAGGACACCCAGATCCCTCTGAATCTCAGAGCTCTGCAATCTCTCACCATTTAGATAATAAGCTTCTCTTTTACTCTTCCTGCCAAAATGGAAGATTTCACATATTCCATTTGCCAGATCTTTGCCCACTCACTTAACTTTTCTATGTCACTTTGTAGCCTCCTTATGTCCTCTTCACAATTTACTTTCCTCCCTATCTTTGTGTCATCAGCAAATTTAGCAACCATCCCACCCAACCCTTCACCCAAATCATTTATATAAATTGTAAAAGTTGAGGCCCCAGCACTGATCCCTGTGGTACACCACACGTCACATCCTGCCAACCAGAAAGAGACCCATTTATGCCTACTCTCTGCTTCCTGTTAGCTAGCCAATCTTCTATCCATGACAATATGTTACCCCCTATACCATTAGCTTTTATTTTCCACAATAATCTTTCATGTGGCACTTTATCAAATGTCTTCTGGAAATCTAAATGCGGCACATCCACCCATTCCCCTTTATCCACAGCACATGTGACTCCTTCAAAGAACTCCAATAAATTGGTTAAACATGATTTCCCTTTCACAAAACCATGTTGACTTTGCCTGATTGCCTTGAATTTTTCTAAGTGCCCTGCTATAGCATCTTTAATAATAGCTTCTCACATTTTCCCTGTGACAGATGTTAAGGTAACTGGCCTGAGTTTCCTGCTTTCTGTCTCCCTCCCTTTTTGAATAAAGGAGTTACATTTGCTATTTTCCAACCTAATGGAGTCTTCCCTGAATCCAGGGAACTTTAGAAAATTAAAACCAATGCATCAACTATCTCACTGGCCATTTCTTTCAAGACTCTAGGATGAAATCCACCAGGACCTGGGGATTTATCCGCCCACAGCTCCAACAATTTACTCAGTACCAGTTCCCTGGTGATTGTAATTTTCCCTCCCATTTCCTGATATAAAGCTATTTCTGGGATGTTACTGTGTCCTCTATAGTGAAAACTGATGCAAAACACCTGTGTGTATGTACGTGTGTGTGTGTGTATGAGTGTGTATGAGTGTGTGTGAGTGTGTGTGTGTGTGTGAGTGTGTGTGTGTGTGAGTGAGTGTGTGTGTGAGTGAGTGTGTGAGTGTGTGAGTGTGTGAGAGTGTGAGTGTGTGAGTGTGTGTGTATGAGTGATTGAGTGATTGAGTGAGTGTGTGAGTGTGTGTGTGTGTGTGAGTGTGTGAGTAAGTGTGTGTGTGTGTGTGAGTGTGAGTGAGTGTGAGTGAGTGAGTGAGTGTGTGAATGAGTGAGTGTGTGAGTGTGTGAGTAAGTGTGTGAGTGTGAGTGTGTGTGTGAGTGTGTGTGAGTGAGTGTGTGTGTGTGAGTGTGTGTGTGTGTGTGTGAGTGAGTGTGAGAGTGTGTGTGTGTGAGTGAGTGTGTGAGTGAGTGTGTGAGTGAGTGTGTGAGTGTGTGTGAGTGAGTGTGTGAGTGAGTGTGTGTGAGTGTGTGTGAGTGTGTGTGAGTGTGTGTGAGTGTGTGTGTGCGAGTGTGTGCGAGTGTGTGCATGAGTGTGTGTGTGAGTGTATGAGTAAGTGTGTGTGTGTGTGTGTGTGAGTATGAGTAAGTGTGTGTGTGTGTGAGTGAGTGTGAGTGAGTGTGTGTGTGTGAGTGTGAGTATGAGTAAGTGTGTGTGTGTAAGTGTGTGCGTGTGTGTGTGTGTGTGTGTGTGAGTGTGAGTGTGTGTGTGAGTGAGAGAGTGAGAGAGTGAGAGAGAGTGTGAGTGTGTGTGAGTGTGTGTGAGTGTGTGTGTGTGTGTGTGTGTATGAGTGTGAGTGTGTGTGAGTGTGTGTGTGTGTGTGTGTGTGAGTGTGTGTGTGTGTGTGAGAGTGTGTGTGTGTGTGAGTGTGTGTGTGTGTGTGAGTGTGAGTGTGAGTGTGAGAGTGTGAGAGTGTGTGTGTGAGTGTGTGTGTGTGTGTGTGTGTGAGTGTGTGTGAGTGTGTGTGAGTGTGTGTGAGTGTGTGTGTGTGTGTGTGTGTGTGTGTGTGTGTGTGAGTGTGAGAGTGTGTGAGAGTGTGTGAGAGTGTGTGAGAGTGTGTGAGTGTGTGTGAGTGTGTGTGAGTGTGTGTGAGTGTGTGTGTGTGTGAGTGTGTGAGTGTGGTGTGTGTGAGTGTGTGTGTGTGTGTGTGTGTGAGTGTGTGTGAGTGTGAGTGTGTGTGATGTGAAAGTGTGAGAGTGTGTGGTGTGTGTGTGTGTGTGTGTGGTGTGTGTGTGAGTGTGTGAGTGAGTGTGTGAGTGTGTGAGTGTGTGTGAGTGTGTGTGTGTGTGTGTGTGTGTGAGTGTGTGTGAGTGTGAGTGTGTGTGAGAGAGTAAGTGTGTGTGAGTGTGTGAATGGGTGGGGGAGGTTAATCCCGCCCCGGGTGGATCTTGCCCTGTCGGTGACGCTGTTTGACTCCCCCCGCTTCCCGTTTTCTCTGTTTCCTCTCTCCGCCCTTTAGAGTTCTGGAGCTCGACCCTGAACGTGCGAGAGCCCCCGGTGTGTGAGGAGTGCGGGGCGAGTCTCCCCCAGGAGGCGGGACCCCCGGGGCAGTTCGAGCCGGACCCGCTGCTGCGGCGGCCCCTGTGGACACGGCGGCCTGGGGAGGTGGGCTGCTCCAGCTGGAACGGGGCCCTCAGCTTCGTCAACCCCCTCTTCGAGCCCTCGCACCAGGGCAAGCGCTGGCAATTCAAGCGCAGCTTCAAGGTCCGGGTGTCCACCGAGACCTCCAGCCCCCTCTCGCCCCCCAGCCAGCCCCCTCCCCCCGTCCCCTGTGAGGGGGGGAGGCCCCAGGAGGACCCCCGGGGGCAGCCGCGGCCGGTGAGAAGCCCCTCGTCGGAGGACGACACCTCCTACAAGCGCCCAAAGACCCCCGTGCCCCCTCCCCGGCTCAGGAAGAAGCCCAGGTCCCAGGCCCAGGGTGGGGGCCGGCCCCCGGCGGGCGAGGAGAAGTACCGGGTGCCCACCCCCGTCGGCCCCCAGCCCTGCCCCCCCAAGGCCCCCCTGACCCTGCTGGAGGAGGAGAGGCTGAGCGACGCCTCCGAGGCTGATGGGCTGGGCCTCCTTTACGGGAGCCCCCCTCCCCCCATCAGCGAGGTGGACACCCAGTCCCTCAGCAGCCTGGACGGGGAGGAGGGGGAGGGGGAGGGGGAGGGGGAGGAGGGGGAGGGGGAGAAGGAGGGGGAGGAGGGGGAGGGGAGGCCGGCCGAACCAGACCAGCCCAGGCCCGGGCCCAGGCCCCGGCCTACCCCCAGGAGGCGCAGTGTCCACTGGATGGTCCGAGCCTCCTTCAGGAAGATGGGCGAGGTCCTCAGCTCCTTCGGCTGCCCCGAGAGGAAGCTGGTGAGAGCCATCGAGCAGCGGGCGAGGGACAGGTGCACCTACCTGGGGGCCCTGGTGCAGGACTTCCTGGGGGCCCAGCGAGAGGGGAGGGGGACCCCAGCCTGTGGCTCGGAGCTGCTCCAGGCCGTCCGACACTTCATGTCCCACACGAAGATGTTCCTGATGCACAGCTCGGAACTGGAGCTCCTGGTCGAGGCCTACATCACGGAGCAGGAGAAAGGTGAGCGGAAACCAGGCCCCACAACCCTCGGCCCGTCCCCCACCCCCTCCTCAAACCCACACCCCCACCCCCCACCTGCAGCCCCACCCCCACCCCCACACCCACCCCCACCCCCCACCCACAGCCCCACCCCCACCCCCACCCCCACCCCCACACCCACCCCCACACACACACACACACCCACCCCCACCCCCCACCCACAGCCCCACCCCCACCCCCACCCCCACCCACACCCCCTCCCCAAACCCAACCCCCTTCCCCACTCCCACCCCCACCCCCACACCCACTCCCACACCCACTCCCACCCCAACCCCACCCCCACCCCCACACCCACACCCTCCCCAACTCCCACCCCCACCCCCACCCCCACACCCACACCCTCCCCCACACCCACCCCCACCCCGACACCCCCACCCCCAACCCCACACCCCCAAACCCCACCCCCACACCCACACCCTCCCCCACACCCACCCCCACCCCCACACGCCCACCCCCACCCCCAAACCCCACCCCCACCCCCACACCCAACCTCACACCCACCCCCATCCCCACACCCCCACCCCCACACCCACCCCCACCCCCACACCCCCACCCTCACACCCACCCTCACACCCACTCCCACAAAACCCACTTCACAGAGACGTTGTAAAATAAACCGAGCCACATACGGGGATATTAAGGACAGGTGAACAAAAGCACGGTCAAAGGGTCGGTTTTAAGGAGCGTCTTAAAGGAGGAGAGAGAGAGAGAGTCGGGGAGGTTTAGGGAGGGAATTCCGGAGCTTAGGGCCCCCAGGCAGCTGAAGGCACGGCCGCCAATGGTGGAGCGATGGGAATCGGGGGATGGTCAAGAGGCCGGAATTGGAGGAGCGCAGAGATCTCGGAGGGTTGTAGGTGCTGGAGGAGGTTACAGAGATAGGGAGGGTTGTAGGGGCTGGAGGAGGTTACAGAGATAGGGAGGGTTGTAGGGGCTGGAGGAGGTTACAGAGATAGGGAGGGGTGTAGGGGCTGGAGGAGGTTACAGAGATAGGGAGGGTTGTAGGGGCTGGAGGAGGTTACAGAGATAGGGAGGGTTGTAGGGGCTGGAGGAGGTTACAGAGATAGGGAGGGTTGTAGGGGCTGGAGGAGGTTACAGAGATAGGGAGGGTTGTAGGGGCTGGAGGAGGTTACAGAGATAGGGAGGGTTTTAGGGGGTGGAGGAGGTTACAGAGATAGGGAGGGTTGTAGGGGCTGGAGGAGGTTACAGAGATAGGGAGGGTTGTAGGGGCCGGAGGAGGTTACGGAGATAGGGAGGGTTTTAGGGAGTGGAGGAGGTTACAGAGATAGGGAGGGTTGTAGGGGCTGGAGGAGGTTACAGAGATAGGGAGGGTTGTCGGGGCTGTAGGAGATTACAGAGATAGGGAGGGTTGTAGGGTCTGGAGGAGTTTACAGAGATAGGGAGGGGTGTAGGGGCTGGAGGAGGTTACAGAGATAGGGAGGGTTGTAGGGGCTGGAGGAGGTTACAGAGATAGGGAGGGTTTTAGGGGGTGGAGGAGGTTACAGAGATAGGGAGGGTTGTAGGGGCTGGAGGAGGTTACAGAGATAGGGAGGGTTGTAGGGGCCGGAGGAGGTTACGGAGATAGGGAGAGTTTTAGGGAGTGGAGGAGGTTACAGAGGTAGGGAGGGTTGTAGGGGCTGGAGGAGGTTACAGAGATAGGGAGGGTTGTAGGGTCTGGAGGAGTTTACAGAGATAGGGAGGGTTGTAGGGACTGGAGGAGGTTACAGAGATAGGGAGGGTTGTCGGGGCTGTAGGAGGTTACAGAGATAGGGAGGGTTGTAGGGACTGGAGGAGGTTACAGAGATAGGGAGGGTTGTCGGGGCTGTAGGAGGTTACAGAGATACGGAGGGTTGTAGGGGCTGGAGGAGGTTACAGAGATAGGGAGGGTTGTAGGGGCTGGAGGAGGTTACAGAGATAGGGAGGGTTGTAGGGTCTGGAGGAGTTTACAGAGATAGGGAGGGGTGTAGGGGCTGGAGGAGGTTACAGAGATAGGGAGGGCTGTAGGGGCTGGAGGAGGTTACAGAGATAGGGAGGGGTGTAGGGACTGGAGGAGGTTACAGAGATAGGGAGGGTGTAGGGGCTGGAGGAGGTTACAGAGATAGGGAGGGGTGTAGGGGCTGGAGGAGGTTACAGAGATAGGGAGGGGTGTAGGGGCTGGAGGAGGTTACAGAGATAGGGAGGGTTGTAGGGGCTGGAGGAGGTTACAGAGATAGGGAGGGTTGTAGGGTCTGGAGGAGTTTACAGAGATAGGGAGGGGTGTAGGGGCTGGAGGAGGTTACAGAGATAGGGAGGGCTGTAGGGGCTGGAGGAGGTTACAGAGATAGGGAGGGGTGTAGGGACTGGAGGAGGTTACAGAGATAGGGAGGGTGTAGGGGCTGGAGGAGGTTACAGAGATAGGGAGGGGTGTAGGGGCTGGAGGAGGTTACAGAGATAGGGAGGGGTGTAGGGGCTGGAGGAGGTTACAGAGATAGGGAGGGGGTGAGGAGGGATTTGAACACGAGGATGTGAATTTTGAAATCGAGGTGTTTCCGGACCAGGAGCCAGTGTGGGTCAGTGTGAGCACAGGGGGTGATGGGTGAAGGGGACTCGGTGCGAGTTCGGACACGGGGGCAGCAGAGTTTTGGATGAGCTGAAGTTTACGGAGGGTGGAATGTGGGAGAGTCGCCGGGAGAGCGTTGGGATAGTCAAGTATGGAGGTAGCGGAGGTGTGGGTGAGGGCTTCAGCAGTCGATGAGCTGAGATGGGGGTGAATCCGGGCGATGTTACGGGGGAGGGAGATGGCCGGTCTTAGCGATGGTGCGAATAGGAGCTAAACACGGAACATGCCGTTCAGCCCCTCTAACCTATCCCCTGGGAGGGTAATATGTAAAAATCAATCTCTCACCAGCTATCCGGCCCCATTAAACTCCTCCCACAGACCATCGGGGACTAAACCACCACACCCACCAGCCCCATCGCCCCCATCACCCCCCCACCCCGCCCCCCCTGATACCTCGCCTTGCTGACCGCCTCTCCTTGCCTCCATGCAGAGCACCTCCTAGAGGTGGCCATGCACAAGAGCGTGCTGAAGCCCCTGCGCCACTCCATCGAGGCCAGTCTGCGGGAGTTCCACACTGCCGATGGCTCACTCCAGCAGATCAGAGACAACACACAACTGGTGAGACAGACTGGACCACAGTGCCTGGGAGTCCGAGCTGGTGCCCTGGACACAGGGGCCATCGAGAAGATCAAACAGAAGTTTGTCCTGATGCAGAAAGCGTATTCTCCAGTGAAGAAGGTCAACTATCTCCTTCAAGCCTGTAAACTCATCTATGAGAGAGTAAAAGGAGCAGGAGGTAGGAAACGCTGAGGTCCCTCTACACTGTCCCCATCAAACACTCCCAGGGCAGGTACAGCACGGGGTTAGATACAGAGTAAAGCTCCCTCTACACTGTCCCCATCAAACACTCCCAGGACAGGTACAGCACGGGGTTAGATACAGAGTAAAGCTCCCTCTACACCGTCCCCATCAAACACTCCCAGGACAGGTACAGCACGGGGTTAGATACAGAGTAAAGCTCCCTCTACACTGTCCCCATCAAACACTCCCAGGACAGGTACAGCACGGGGTTAGATACAGAGTAAAGCTCCCTCTACACCGTCCCCATCAAACACTCCCAGGACAGGTACAGCACGGGGTTAGATACAGAGTAAAGCTCCCTCTACACCGTCCCCATCAAACACTCCCAGGACAGGTACAGCACGGGGTTAGATACAGAGTAAAGCTCCCTCTACACCGTCCCCATCAAACACTCCCAGGACAGGTACAGCACGGGGTTAGATACAGAGTAAAGCTCCCTCTACACTGTCCCCATCAAACACTCCCAGGACAGGTACAGCACGCCCCCTCTCGGCCCCCTGTGTTGGTTAAGGGGGGGTGGGTGCAGCACAATGGATATGTGCCAATGGTTGCTGTCTGACAGTGAGCTCATGGCCCTGTGTAACTGCCTATCTCTGTGTCCCTGTCTGCTCCAAGGTGAAGCGTGTGGTGCTGATGAGTTCCTCCCCATGTTGTCCTACGTCATCGCGGAGTGTGACCTGCCGGAGCTCATTATGGAAGTGGAGTATATGATGGAGTTACTGGACCAGTCCGAGCTGATGGGAGAAGGTAGGCAGTTGTTGCTGGAGTGATGTCAGGTCAATGTCAGGCCCCGAGCTTCTCAATGAATGGTATTGAAGGGATATGGATCCAAGCTGGGATTGAGTGCACTGATGTCGGGGAGACAGTGATGTTGTGGTAATGACACTGGGGCTGGTGACCCAGAGGCCCAGGTTAATGCTCTGGGGGACAGGGGTTCAAATCCCCACTAGGGCAGCCGGAGAAATTTAAATTCAGTTAATAAATCTGGAATTGGAAACTAGTCTCAGTGACGGTGAACATGAAACTATCATCGATTGTTGTAAAGACCCATCTGGGTCACTAATGTCCCCTTTAGGGAGGGAAATCTGCCGTCCTTACCCGGTCTGGGCCTACACGTGACTCCAGACCCACAGCCGCTCACCATTCTGACTTGGAAATATATCGGCCATTCCTTCACTGTCGCTGGGTCAAAATCCTGGAACTCCCTCCCTAACAGCACAGTGGGTGTACCTACACCACAGGGGACTGCAGCGGCTCAAGAAGGCAGCTCACCCCCCACCTTCTCAAGGGGCAATTAGGGATGGGCAATAAATGCTGGGCCCGGCCAGCGACGCCCACATCCCGTGAGAGAATGAAGAACAGAATGGCAGTAAGGGGCTGAATGGCCTCCTCCTGTCCCTCGACCCCTCCCTGCTCACACACAGGGGCCAGGATATTCAGCTCGGTGTAGCGGCGCTGACCCCGGGCGAGCGTCCGGTCACCGTGGCGATATTTCAGCCAGCGGGCACACACCCGAGGGTTGGCAACGCGCCCGCCGACGGGTTAAGAGGCCCGTGAAGCAGCTATAATGAAGCCGAACTTCTCGCTGCCCGTCCGATCCTTTACTGGCGGGTGAATCGGGCGGGCGGGCTTCCGGTGTTTTGCGGAACCTCACCCACAGAGGAGACAAGGTTTCCGACAGTGAATTAAAAAAAAATAAAATAAAATTCTTTTAAACTCATTTTGGACCTGCCCCCTCTCCGCGGGACTGAGTCACGTGAGGGGGACACGCTGATGTCGTTTGCGAAACCTTCGTTTTTCGTTTTGGAAAGCGCTCAGCTTCCCCGGGGTAGCTCTCTGTCCCCGCACGCCCTCTCCCCGCCGCTCCCCACCCCCACCCCCCAAAGCAGCGCCGAGCCTCCCCCGCCGAACAAGGGGAAAATCCTGCCCGTGGAGTGAGGGACCCTCCACATCCTCCACCCTCCAACTCCCCGTCCGGTAACTCAACGCGCTAACATCAGGAATTCTTCACTCTCTGTGAGACGCTTCTGGGGAGCCTGAGATTTATCCCGATTTAACACAGTCACTAAATAAATCCAATCGGGGAATTCAGGAGAAACTTCTTCACCCAGAGAGTGGGGAGAATGTGGGACTCGCACCCACGGGGAATGGGGAGAATGTGGGACTCGCTCCCACGGGGAGTGGGGAGAATGTGGGACTCGCTCCCACGGGGAGTGGGGAGATTGTGGGACTCGCTCCCACAGGGAGTGGGGAGAATGTGGGACTCGCTCCCACGGGGAGTGGGGAGAATGTGGGACTCGCTCCCACGGGGAGTGGGGAGAATGTGGGACTCGCTCCCACGGGGAGTGGGGAGAATGTGGGACTCGCTCCCACAGGGAGTGGTCGAGGTGAATAGTATTTACTCGATCTAACCCTTCCTGATTTTGAACCCCCCGATTCAATCTCCCCCTTAACCTTCTCTGCTCTAAGGAGAACAATCCCAGCTTCTCCCAGTCTCTCCACATGAACTGAGGTCCCTCATCCCTGGGAACGTTCTAGTAAATCTCCTCCGCACCCTCTCCGAGACCTTGACATCCTTCCTAAAGTGTGGGGCCCAGAATTGGACAGGATCCTCCCACTGGGGTCTAACCCGTGTTTGGAAAGGGTTTCACATCTCAGCCTTGTTTCTGTATCTGTGTCTCTATTTGTAAATCTTATTTATTCTTATTGAACTCCCTCAATGCTGTTGTACATTAAACCCTGTCTGCCTCTTTTACCCTTCAGGTGGGTACTACCTCACCAGCCTGTATGCGAGCATGGTTGAGCTCCAGAATTTCCATGTGGATCGGGTTGTGGTTGGCATCAGTAATGAGATCAGACAGTCCCTGAAGCAGTGGCACAAGAGGAGGAGGACCTACGAACCAATGCCCTCGGTCAACGACTTCCAGGTCAGTGCTAGAGGGAGCCACGCTTATCCCATCACACTTCCCCTCAACGGGTCCTGAATTCCCTCCCCCACCCCCTGGCAGAGCGGGAAACAGGCTGCATCCTGGGCCTAGTGCCAAGCTCGTCCATCCAGGTGGGCAGAAGGTGGGGGTGGGTGAGCTGCCTTCTTGAGCCGCTGCAGTCCCCTTGTGGTGTAGGTACACCCACCGTGCTGTTAGGGAGGGAGTTCCAGGATGTTGACCCAGCGACAGTGAAGGAACGGCCGATATATTTCCAAGTCGGGATGGTGAGTGACTTGGAGAGGAACTTCCAGGTGGTGGTGTTCCCATGTGTCTGCTGCCCTTGTCCTTCTAGATGGTAGTGGTTGTGGGTTTGGAAGGTGCTGTCTAAGGAGCCTTGGTGAATTCCTGCAGTGCATCTTGTAGATGGTACACACACTGCTGCTACTGTGCGTCGGTGGTGGAGGTAGTGAATGTTTGTGGATGGGGTGCCCGTCAAGCGGGGCTGCTTTGTCCTGGACGGTGTGGAGCTTCTTGAGTGTTGTGGGAGCTGCACTCATCCAGGCAAGTGGGGAGTATTCCATCACACTCCTGACTTGTGCCTTGTAGATGGTGGACAGGAGCCTTGCGAAGTTATTGTGTGAATCCCGAGGTGGTGGTGGGGTCTGTCGCAATACGAATTGTCTTCCTCTCTCTCCCTCCTCAGAACTTCCTGCGCGTGGCCTACCACGACCCTGACAACGGCTGCACCGCCAAGACCATGGTGGTGAGGCCAGCGGAGACGGCAGAGGAGCTGTGCCGGCTGTGTGCCGAGAAGTTCAAGGTCCAGGACCCCGGGGAGCACGGCCTGTTCCTGGTGGTGAACGACAGCTGGAGGCAGCTGGCTCCCGACTCCCAGCCGCAGCAGATCAAGGCCGAGCTGAAAGGCCAGGACGACGCGGGCTACTACCATTTCGTCTACAAGCCCCTCCAGCAGGAAAGGCCAGCCGCCAGGGCCAACCGCAGACTCCTCCGGGACAACGCCATCGACCTGGAGGGGGAGCCCGTGCCCGAGGAGGGGGAGCGGGCCTGACAAGGGGAGCTGTCCAAAGTGCAGCCAGGCCTACTGGCTGCCATGGCAACGGCTACTCCCGGCAGCCGAGGCCTACAAAGCCTGGGGCTCCCCTGAAAACTTTTTCACTACCAGTTTGAGCCTGTGGCCTGGGTATAGGCCTGAAAGGTAACGACGGAGAGAAGCTGCTCTGAGTGAAGAAAGGCCCAGGTTAGGCTCTGGGCCTGTGTCAATCGAAGTGACTGCGAATATTCAATTGCAAAACTTATCTTTAAACAGTCAGTGATGGAAGCCATGTCGCTGCGTATGTGTGTGTAATGTATCTGTGTCCCAGAGGGGAAGGCTGATGTCCTATTTAAACTGTGTGATGTACAATGAGATTTATTATAACGTGAGCTGGCCTCATTTAACCTCCCACCTGTTTCTGTGTCCTTTTGTTTCTGCTCTTGGTGGGGATCGACTTTGTTTCATTCATTCACGGGGTGTGGGCTTCGCTGGCTGGGCCCAGCATTTATTGCCCATCCCTAATTGCCCCTTGAGAAGGTGGGGGTGAGCTGCCTTCTTGAGCCGCTGCAGTCCATGTGGTGTAGGTACACCCACAGTGCTGTTAGGGAGGGAGTTCCAGGATTTTGACCCAGCGACAGTGAAGGAACGGCCGATATATTTCCAAGTCAGGATGGTGAGTGACTGGGAGGGGAACTTCCAGGTGGTGGTGTCCCCATCTATCTGCTGCCCTTGTCCTTCTAGATGGTAGCGGTCATGGGTTTGGAAGGTGCTGTCTAAGGAGCCTTGGTGAGTTGCTGCAGTGCATCTTGTAGATGGTACACACACTGCTGCTACTGTGTGTCGGTGGTGGAGGGAGTGAATGTTTGTGGATGTGGTGCCAATCAAGCGGGGCTGCTTTGTCCTGGATGGTGTCGAGCTTCTTGAGTGTCGTGGGAGCTGCACTCATCCAGGCAACTGGAGAGTATTCCATCACACTCCTGACTTGTGCCTTGTAGATGGTGGACAGGCTTTGGGGTGTCAGGAGGTGAGTTACTCACTGCAGGATTCCCAGCCTCTGACCTGCTCTTGTAGCCACAGTATTTATATGGCTAGTCCAGTTCAGTTTCTGGTCAATGGTAACCCCCAGGGTGTTGATAGTGGGGGATTCAGAGAGGATAATGCCATTGAACGTCAAGGGGCGATGGTTGGATTCTCTCTTGTTGGAGATGGTCATTGCCTGGCACTTGTGTGGTGTGAATGTTAGTCCGATGGGCAAGGTAACCCCTGTCACTGAGGAATGGTGGGGGGTGTGGGGATGATGGGGAACCAGGAAGGAGAAAAGAGTTTTGACCAGTCCCCTTATTCCCCAATTTTTACTGATTGCTCTTTCTGGGAAAATGAGAACGCGGGGCTGCTTGGAATGGACTGGGGAGGATGGACTTTAAATGGGCCACGCAGGCTGGTGGCTCCTAGCCAAGATCTCCATATCTATTGGCAAGTGACCAGTGGGTGACATTCAGAAGCTCCAATCTGGACATTGACCCACCCCGGGGACTGCAGAGAGGGCAGTGGTCCCAGTGATAATGAACTCCCCTTCCCCGCCCTCAATCCCCCACCCCCATCACCCCCGAGACATTTAACCCTGCACCTGGCACAGGGGGAGTGAGTGTGTGTGTGTGTGGGGGTGGGGGAGCGTGGGGGAGAGTCTGCATCCCCCAGAAACCTGCATCTCCCAGAAACCTGCATCTCCCTGGGAAATAACAACATTCTCTGCTTTTCGATGAGTCCCCTTTCTTTCTTTCTGTTGTCGCCGGTAGGTGTGAATCAGCCCATGTCCTCGATTAGTGAATCCTAGCGCCCGGGGCAGTGACTTTCACAGCCTGGTCAACATTTTATCGGAATCAGGACTTGGGTCATCTGAAGCCAAATTCTCCAGGAACATAGAGGTTTCCTCAGATCCCAGATGTTTTCTGAATCACTTAATTTCTCCTGTTTGAAGCCTAACCACAATAGCGAGAACCAACAGGCCATGTGACAAATCCATGACCAGAAATGAATGGGTCTTCCCTTATTCAATGGGCAGGCAGAAGTTAGCGGTGGGTTTCTGGCTATAATGTCTTCATCATCCAGCATGTTGGGAAGTAATGGGGCTCATCAGCAGCTGTATTCCTGGGATGATATCCGGTATCCGAGTGGGAACGGTAGAGTTTCACAGCCAGATGGAAGCCACTCGGCCCATCACTGTAACTGCCCAGCTCTCGAAAGCCCCTCATCCTATTCCCCAAACCGCTCTCCAGTTTCATTTCAGGTCTGGAGTGTATGACCGGATTCCATTCCGGCCGCTGGGTTCCTGGTGGGAACATTCCGTATCTTTCAACGACCCCTCCATTCATATCGATACCCATCGTATCATCGGACTTGGATTTGGTTGTGAAAATCACTGCCGCAGGGAACTCGGTACCTACCGGGCTCGATATTCAGCTCTGTAAGGAAGATGGGGATTGGGATGTGCCGGTTGATGGAATTGAGCAGTAGGGAAGATAAATGCAGTTATTTAAATATATCGTCAGAAAGTCTTAACGCTCTTTCCACCAATAGGAGAGCGTACACTCCACTGAAATCTGAATGTCTTAATGAAGGTATATAGGCAAAGTAACCTCAAAAATAACTACCTCACTAAGTGTGAGACAGTGGCAGGATGGCCTGTAATGGGTGTGAAGTTCACTAAAGGCACAATCCAATGCCAAAAATGCATTGGGAAAAAAAGCCAAGATCCGGTTAAATTCCCACGGTAAAAGCTTCATAAGTTCTGCTCGAGGCCAGAATCGGTGGTTTGAAGAACTCAGCAAGGTAGTTAGGATTGAGGAGTCGGACAGAGCTGAAATGCTAAATCTATATTTTGTGTTCATTCTCACCGATGAAGATGATGCAGTGGCAGGTACCAGTGTTTGAGATGTTGACTCCTTCAATGTAAATGCATCAATGGCCTTGGTTTGGGACACTGAAGATTGACCAGGTGGCTGGCCCTGATGACATTTAACCTGAATGTTGGAGATAACCAGGGGGGGTACGATGAAAGCCATTCATTTAGCCGGCTAATGGTCCTTGGAGATCTGGACCAGTTCGATTTGACAGGAGAAAGAGTCTGATGCAGGAATGCTTGCACATACGTGTGACCAATCCCATCCATTGACATCTGGATAGGAACCTAGGAACAAGAGGAGGCCATTCAGCCCCTTGATCCTGTTCTGCCATTCAGTTAAATTATGGCTGATCTGTATCTTAACTCGATTTACCAAGTTTTCTTCCATATCCTGTAATTAATGTTTACTGTCATTCAAGTTTTTAATAGGATTGAATTAAATAATTCAACTGTTGCCTGATGAAATTCTAGCTATGCTAAAGATTCATCATTCAAAATACGACATGGTTCACAAGAAAATCCCCACCAGCACTGATATTTTTCACTTAAGGAGCATCATTTTACTGATGTTTGGGGACTCAAATGATTAATACATAGGAAAACAACGTAATAGTAGATTTAGAAATGATGTGGACAATACATTTTCTTAGAACTCTAGACTCTCCAAATTTCCCACTACGCCACTGGTATTATGGAGCGTCTTAAAGGAGGAGAGAGAGAGAGAGAGACGGAGAGGTTTAGTGAGGGAATTCCAGAGTTTAGGGCCCCCAGGCAGCTGAAGGCACGGCCGCCAATGGTGGAGGGATGGGAATCGGGGGATGCTCAAGAGGCCGGAATAGGAGGAGCGCAGAGATCTCGGAGGGTTGTGGGGGCTGGAGGAGGTTACAGAGTTAGGGAGGGTTGTAGGGGCTGGAAGAGGTTACAGAGATAGGGAGGGTTGTAGGGGCTGGAGGAGGTTACAGAGATAGGGAGGGTTGTAGGGGCTGGAGGTGGTTACAGAGATAGGGAGGGTTGTAGGGGCTGGAAGAGGTTACAGAGATAGGGAGGGTTGTAGGGGCTGGAAGAGGTTACAGAGATGGGGAGGGTTGTAGGGGCTGGAGGAGGTTACAGAGATAGGGAGGGTTGTAGGGGCTGGAAGAGGTTACAGAGATGGGGAGGGTTGTAGGGGCTGGAAGAGGTTATAGAGATAGGGAGGGTTGTAGGGGCTGGAGGAGGTTACAGAGATAGGGAGGGTTGTAGGGGCTGGAGGAGGTTACAGAGATAGGGAGGGTTGTAGGGGCTGGAGGGGGTTACAGAGATAGGGAGGGTTGTAGGGGCTGGAGGAGGTTACAGAGATAGGGAGGGGTGTAGGGGCTGGAGGAGGTTACAGAAATAGGGAGGGTTGTAGGGGCTGGAGGAGGTTACAGAGATAGGGAGGGTTGTAGGGGCTGGAGAAGGTTACAGAGATAGGGAGGGTTGTCGGGGCTGGAGGAGGTTACAGAGATAGGGAGGGTTGTCGGGGCTGGAGGAGGTTACAGAGATAGGGAGGGTTGTCGGGGCTGGAGAAGGTTACAGAGATAGGGAGGGTTGTAGGGGCTGGAGGAGGTTACAGAGATAGGGAGGGTTGTAGGGGCTGGAGGAGGTTACAGAGATAGGGAGGGGGTGAGGAGGGATTTGAACACGAGGATGTGAGTTTTGAAATCGAGGTGTTTCTGGACCGGGAGCCAGTGTGGGTCAGTGCGAGCACAGGGGGTGATGGGTGAAGGGGACTCGGTGCGAGTTCGGACACGGGGGCAGCAGAGTTTTGGATGAGCTGAAGTTTACGGAGGGTGGAGTGTGGGAGAGTTCAGGGGAGAGTGGGTAAGGGGTGTGAAGCGGGCTGGATGGGGTCAGTGTGGGGGTCAGTGTGGGGGTCAGTGTGGGGGTCAGTGTGGGGGTCAGCCCCAAGCTGGGGCAGCTCGGGGGGGAGGGGGGAGCTGGGTGGGTGACCACCTCCTCCAGCCCCCATGCTCATTGTAACTTCCCCAACAGCAAACCAGCCCCCTCCCCCCTTCATCCCTTCACCTCCCCCCCACCCCTCACTTTAAATGTCTTTAAACACCAGCCTGAGGGAATCTAACACCCGGGAATGTCCCTCCCAGAATCTGCAGAGGGACATGAAGCCAGGATTTCTCAGTGACATTTCTACATTAAAATTGTCCAACCCAAATGAGGGGGGGCCGGGTTTCCCTTTAAGCGACTCATCCTGACCCGGAAGGGACGCTGATTGGGTGGGTGTGTCGGGCCCGCGGCCCATCGGCGAGCGCAACGATGTTGCAATGTCTCGTTCTACCGGCGCCGGGCCAATGGGAGGCGGCGGTGGGCGGGACCGCTCAGCTGGCATTTAAAGCGTGACGGTCAGCCTGGTGTGGTGGGGGGAGGTTGCGGTGGTTTTGCCTCCCTCTCGGTGTTTGTGCCTGGAAGAAGGGGTGGGGGGGAGGTTTTGGGAATCGGGATTCCCGATTGGAAAAGTTTGCCGCCCCCACCCCTCCCACCCACCCATCCACCCTCCCTCCCTCCCTCCCTCCCTCTCTCTCTCTCTCTCTCTCTCTCTTTTAAGTGTCGCCTGCCCCTTGTTCTCATCTGGATGAAACCCAAGGGACTGCTTCACAATCGCTGGAGCCGAAGCTACAGTCGCACCAGATTGGCCATTCATTCAGTGAGAGCAACTCAAGAGATATTTAAACAACTACCGTCCCCACCCCCCCCATCTCTCTCTCTGTCTCTCTCTCTCTGCTTTTCACATTGAAAAGAAATCCAAGTATTGTTAATTTCAGTGAAATTTCCCAGGCTCAGTTTCAGTCATGGCAGAAGGTAAGACTCAACCCCAACACTGCCTGAACTCCTAAACTATCACCCCTCTTAACCCTGACCCCACTGTTCCTTCATCTCAGTTCCTCAATCACTGCTACCCGACTCAATGATCAATTTCTTGCTATGGGTAAGGGATTTGCCATTTCTGTCCAACCTTTTTTACGCAAAGGTTTTTTTTTGGTTGAAACTCTGGTTTTTCTCCCCCCCCGCCAACTGGTTTTGTTTTTTAACTTCCCAACGCTTTGTCATGCATTTAAACCAGATGTTTTTTAGAAATGTGCTTCCACGAGGTGTGGGAGGCTCGGTGGGGGATGTTCCTGGGCCAGTGACGCCGGGATGTCCAGTTTGGCCTCGGTCTCAATGGTTCTTTGATGGGGACCCTCAACTGCGGTGAGAAATTGTCGCTTGGCTCGCTCCCACCCTGGACCGTTATCTTTTTATCCAGAGTCGAGGGGTGAGAGTCGCTGGCTGGGGCCCAGCATTTATTGTCCACCCCTAACTGCCCCTTGAGAAGGTGGTGGTGAGCTGTCTTCTTGAGCCGCTGCAGTCCCTGTGGTGTAGGTACACCCACAGTGCTGTTAGGGAGGGAGTTCCAGGATTTTGACCCAGCGACAGTGAAGGAACGGCCGATATATTTCCAAGTCAGGATGGTGAGTGACTTGGAGGGGAACTTCCAGGTGGTGGAGTTCCCCATGTGTCTGCTGCCCTTGTCCTTCTAGATGGTAGCGGTCGTGGGTTTGGGCGGCGCTGTCGAAGGAGCCTTGGTGAGTTGCTGCAGTGCATCTTGTAGATGGTACACACACTGCTGCTACTGTGCGTCGGTGGTGGAGGGAGTGAATGTTTGTGGATGTGGTGCAAATCAAGCGGGGCTGCTTTGTCCTGGATGGTGTTGAGCTTCTTGAGTGTTGTGGGAGCTGCACTCATCCAGGCAAGTGGGGAGTATTCCATCACACTCCTGACTTGTGCCTTGTAGATGGTGGACAGGCTTTGGGGAGTCAGGAGGTGAGTTATTCACTGCCGAATTCCCAGCCTTTGAACAGCTCTTGTAGCCACAGTATTTATATGGCTAGTCCAGTTCAGTTTCTGGTCAATGGTAGCCCCCAGGATGTTGACAGTGGGGGATTCAGTGATGGTAATACCATTGAATGTTAAGGGGTGATGGTTAGATTCTCTCTTGTTGGAGATGGTCATTGCCTGGCACTTGTGTGGCGTGAATGTTACTTGCCACTTGTCAGCCCAAGCCTGGATATTGTCCAGGTCTTGCTGCATTTGGACATGGACTGCTTCAGTATCTGAGGAGTCGTGAATGGTGCTGAACATTGTGCAATCATCGGTGAACATCCCCACTTCTGACCTTATGATGGAAGGAAGGTCATTGATGAAGCAGCTGAAGATGGTTGGGCCGAGGACACTACCCTGAGGAACTCCTGCAGTGATGTCCTGGAGCTGAGATGACTGACCTCCAACAACTACAACCATCTTTCTTTGTGCTGGGTATGACTCCAACCAGTGGAGAGTTTTCCCCCGATTCCCATTGACTCCAGTTTTGCTCGGGCTCCTTGATGCCACACTCGGTCAAATGCTGCCTTGATGTCAAGGGCAGACACTCTCACCTCACCTCAGGAGTTCAGCTCTTTTGTCCATGTTTGAACCAAGGCTGTAATGGGGTCAGGAGCTGAGTGGCCCTGGCAGAACCCAAACTGGGCATCAGTGAGCAGGTTATTGCTAAGCAAGTGCCGCTTGATAGCACTGTTGATGACCCCTTCCATTACTTTACTGATGATGGAGAGTAGACTGATGGGGCGGTAATTGGCTGGGTTGGATTTGTCCTGCTTTTTGTGTATAGGACATACCTGGGCAATTTTCCACATAGCTGGGTAGATGCTAGTTTTGTAGCTGTACTGGAACAGCTTGGCTAGGGGCGCGGCAAGTTCTGGAGCACAAGTCTTCAGTACTATTGCCAGAATATTGTCAGGGCCCAGAGCCTTTGCAGTATCCAGTGTCTTCAGCTGTTTCTTGATATCACATGGAGTGAATTGAATTGGCTGAAGACTGGCATCTGTGATGCTGGGGACCTCTGGAGGAGGCCGAGATGGATCATCCACTCAGCACTTCTGGCTGAAGATTGTAACAAATGCTTCAGCCTTATCTTTTGCACTGATGTGCTGGGCTCCTCCATCATTGAGGATGGGGATATTTGTGGAGCCTCCTCCTCCAGTGAGTTGTTTAATTGTCCACCACCATTCATGACTGGATGTGGCAGGACTGCAGAGCTTAGATCTGATCCGTTGGTTGTGGGATCGCTTAGCTCTGTCTATCACTTGCTGCTTATGCTGTTTGACACGCAAGTAGTCCTGTGTTATAGCTTCACCAGGTTGACACCTCATTTTTAGGTGTGCCTGGTGCTGCTCCTGGCATGCCCTCCTGCACTCTTCATTGAACCAGGGTTGATCCCCTGGCTTGATGGTAATGGTAGAGTGGGGGATATGCCAGGCCATGAGGTTACAGATTGTGTTCGAGTACAATTCTGCTGCTGCTGATGGCCCACAGCACCTCATGGATGCCCAGTCTTGAGTTGCTGGATCTGTTTGAAATCTATCCCATTTAGCACGGTGGTAGTGCCACACAACACGATGGAGGGTATCCTCAATGTGAAGGCAGGACTTTGTCTCCACAAGGACTGTGCGGTGATTACTCCTACCGATACTGTCATGGACAGATTCATCTGTGACAGGCAGGTTGCTGAGGATGAGCTCAAGTGGGATTTTTCCTCTTGATTGGTCCGCTCATATCTTACTGTTCACGGTGACTCTTCGCCTCCTTATTTAAGGAGGGATAGACTCGCACTGGAGGCCGTTCAGAGAAGATTCACTCAGCTGGTTCCTGGGATAAAGGGGGTTTGTCTGATGAGGAAAGGTTGAGCAGGTTGGGCCCTGTACCCATTGGAGTTTAGAAGAATGAGAGGTGATCTTATTGAAACATATCAGATCCTGAGGAGGGGGTTTTGACAATGTGGAGGCTGAGAGGATGTTTCCCCCTCGCGGGGGTATCTAGAACGAGGAGGGGGGCACAGTTTCAGAATAAGGGGTCTCCTATTGAAGACGGGGATGAGGGGGAATTTCCTCTCTCAGAGGGTGGTCAGTCTGTGGAATTCTCTCCCACCAGAGAGCAGCGGAGGCCGGGTCACTGAATATATTCAAGGCCGAGTTAGACAGATTTTTGATCGACGAGGGAGTCGAGGGTTATGGGGAGACAGACAGGAAAGTGGGGTTAAGACCACAATCAGATCAGCCACGATCGTATAGAATGGCAGAGCAGGCTCGAGGGGCCGAATGGCCTACCCCTCGTATTTCTTATGACACTTGAAGTGACAGAGTGTGACATTGAATGTCCTCCACACCTATCCCCAGGTGGCACTGTTTGAGTCCTCAGTGTATGACCTTTGTGTCTACACTGCACACAATAGTGATGTGGCACTCTGTACACATCCTGCGCGCTGACACGCACACCATGACATTGGCATTTGGACATGTGTGTGTGTGAAAGATGCTGAGCAGCAGAGTTTTCAGAGCCAACGATTTGTTATTCAAATACTAAATATTAAAGCAAGTTTCCAACTGCCCTTCTCCAGCATATTGTGAATACAACATAATCTGACACATTAGCATGGTACCTGTGCCTGTCCTGGGAGTGTTTGATGCGGACAGTGTAGAGGGAGCTTTACTCTGTATCTAACCCCGTGCTGTACCTGTCCTGGGAGTGTTTGATGGGGACAGTGTAGAGGGAGATTTACTCTGTATCTAACCCCGTGCTGTACCTGTCCTGGGAGTGTTTGATGGGGACGGTGTAGAGGGAGCTTTACTCTGTATCTAACCCCGTGCTGTACCTGCCCTGGGAGTGTTTGATGGGGACGGTGTAGAGGGAGCTTTACTCTGTATCTAACCCTGTGCTGTACCTGTCCTGGGAGTGTTTGATGGGGACGGTGTAGAGGGAGCTTTACTCTGTATCTAACCCCGTGCTGTACCTGTCCTGGGAGTGTTTGATGGGGACGGTGTAGAGGGAGCTTTACTCTGTATCTAACCCCGTGCTGTACCTGTCCTGGGAGTGTTTGATGGGGACGGTGTAGAGGGAGCTTTACTCTGTATCTAACCCCGTGCTGTACCTGCCCTGGGAGTGTTTGATGGGGACGGTGTAGAGGGAGCTTTACTCTGTATCTAACCCCGTGCTGTACCTGTCCTGGGAGTGTTTGATGGGGACGGTGTAGAGGGAGCTTTACTCTGTATCTAACCCCGTGCTGTACCTGTCCTGGGAGTGTTTGATGGGGACGGTGTAGAGGGAGCTTTACTCTGTATCTAACCCCGTGCTGTACCTGTCCTGGGAGTGTTTGATGGGGACGGTGTAGAGGGAGCTTTACTCTGTATCTAACCCCGTGCTGTACCTGTCCTGGGAGTGTTTGATGGGGACGGTGTAGAGGGAGCTTTACTCTGTATCTAACCCCGTGCTGTACCTGCCCTGGGAGTGTTTGATGGGGACGGTGTAGAGGGAGCTTTACTCTGTATCTAACCCCGTGCTGTACCTGTCCTGGGAGTGTTTGATGGGGACGGTGTAGAGGGAGCTTTACTCTGTATCTAACCCCGTGCTGTACCTGTCCTGGGAGTGTTTGATGGGGACGGTGTAGAGGGAGCTTTACTCTGTATCTAACCCCGTGCTGTACCTGTCCCGGGAGTGTTTGATGGGGACGATGTAGAGGGAGCTTTACTCTGTATCTAACCCCGTGCTGTACCTGCCCTGGGAGTGTTTGATGGGGACGGTGTAGAGGGAGCTTTACTCTGTATCTAACCCCGTGCTGTACCTGTCCTGGGAGTGTTTGATGGGGACGGTGTAGAGGGAGCTTTACTCTGTATCTAACCCCGTGCTGTACCTGTCCTGGGAGTGTTTGATGGGGACGGTGTAGAGGGAGCTTTACTCTGTATCTAGCCCCGTGCTGTACCTGTCCTGGGAGTGTTTGATGGGGATGGTGTAGAGGGAGCTTTACTCTGTATCTAACCCCGTGCTGTACCTGTCCTGGGAGTGTTTGATGGGGACGGTGTAGAGGGAGCTTTACTCTGTATCTAACCCCGTGCTGTACCTGTCCTGGGAGTGTTTGATGGGGACGGTGTAGAGGGAGCTTTACTCTGTATCTAACCCCGTGCTGTACCTGTCCTGGGAGTGTTTGATGGGGACGGTGTAGAGGGAGCTTTACTCTGTATCTAACCCCGTGCTGTACCTGTCCTGGGAGTGTTTGATGGGGACGGTGTAGAGGGAGCTTTACTCTGTATCTAACCCCGTGCTGTACCTGCCCTGGGAGTGTTTGATGGGGACGGTGTAGAGGGAGCTTTACTCTGTATCTAACCCCGTGCTGTACCTGTCCTGGGAGTGTTTGATGGGGACGGTGTAGAGGGAGCTTTACTCTGTATCTAACCCCGTGCTGTACCTGTCCTGGGAGTGTTTGATGGGGACGGTGTAGAGGGAGCTTTACTCTGTATCTAACCCCGTGCTGTACCTGTCCTGGGAGTGTTTGATGGGGACGGTGTAGAGGGAGCTTTACTCTGTATCTAACCCCGTGCTGTACCTGTCCTGGGAGTGTTTGATGGGGACGGTGTAGAGGGAGCTTTACTCTGTATCTAACCCCGTGCTGTACCTGCCCTGGGAGTGTTTGATGGGGACGGTGTAGAGGGAGCTTTACTCTGTATCTAACCCCGTGCTGTACCTGTCCTGGGAGTGTTTGATGGGGACGGTGTAGAGGGAGCTTTACTCTGTATCTAACCCCGTGCTGTACCTGTCCTGGGAGTGTTTGATGGGGACGGTGTAGAGGGAGCTTTACTCTGTATCTAACCCCGTGCTGTACCTGTCCCGGGAGTGTTTGATGGGGACGATGTAGAGGGAGCTTTACTCTGTATCTAACCCCGTGCTGTACCTGCCCTGGGAGTGTTTGATGGGGACGGTGTAGAGGGAGCTTTACTCTGTATCTAACCCCGTGCTGTACCTGTCCTGGGAGTGTTTGATGGGGACGGTGTAGAGGGAGCTTTACTCTGTATCTAACCCCGTGCTGTACCTGTCCTGGGAGTGTTTGATGGGGACGGTGTAGAGGGAGCTTTACTCTGTATCTAGCCCCGTGCTGTACCTGTCCTGGGAGTGTTTGATGGGGATGGTGTAGAGGGAGCTTTACTCTGTATCTAACCCCGTGCTGTACCTGTCCTGGGAGTGTTTGATGGGGACAGTGTAGAGGGAGCTTTACTCTGTATCTAACCCCGTGCTGTACCTGCCCTGGGAGTGTTTGATGGGGACGGTATAGAGGGAGCTTTACTCTGTATCTAACCCCGTGCTGTACCTGTCCTGGGAGTGTTTGATGGGGACGGTGTAGAGGGAGCTTTACTCTGTATCTAACCCCGTGCTGTACCTGTCCTGGGAGTGTTTGATGGGGAAAGTGTAGAGGGAGCTTTACTCTGTATCTAACCCCGTGCTGTACCTGCCCTGGGAGTGTTTGATGGGGACAGTGTAGAGGGAGCTTTACTCTGTATCTCACCCCGTGCTGTACCTGCCCTGGGAGTGTTTGATGGGGACGGTATAGAGGGAGCTTTACTCTGTATCTAACCCCGTGCTGTACCTGTCCTGGGAGTGTTTGATGGGGACGGTGTAGAGGGAGTTTTACTCTGTATCTAACCCCGTGCTGTACCTGTCCTGGGAGTGTTTGATGGGGACAGTGTAGAGGGAGCTTTACTCTGTTTCTAACCTCTATGGTTGTGATCTGGAAGGCGCTGCCTGAAAGGGCGGTGGAAGCAGATTCAATAGGAACTTTCAAAAGGGGGAATTGGATAAATACTCAAAGGAGAAAATTGCAGGATGTTGAGGGAGAGAGACTAATTAGATCTTTCAAAGAGCCAGCATAGGCTCAATGGGCTGAATGGCATCCCACTGGGCCATTTTGGTCTATGATTACATGATCCTTTGTATACAGTGGAGCCGAACACTCCAAATATCGTCCAACCATTACATCTGGATATTTCTGTCTATTGCAGTGTTTGGGATTGTTTAATGCAGGAAGGATTCATTGTGATGGAGGAAGAAGTCAGATCCATTGCTCAATGTGCAAAAGTCTCATCCCTGAGTCAGATAGTAGTTGGTTTGAACCATCATTCCGGAGTCTCATGGCTGATTCTCCCTGGTACCAGTACTGAGGGAGCGCCGCACTGTCGGAGGGTCAGTGCTGAGGGAGTGCCGCACTGTCGGAGGGTCAGTACTGAGGGAGGGCCGCACTGTCGGAGGGTCAGTACTGAGGGAGCGCCGCACTGTCGGAGGCTCAGTGCTGAGGGAGCGCCGCACTGTCGGAGGGTCAGTGCTGAGGGAGCGCCGCACTGTCGGAAGGTCAGTGCTGAGGGAGTGCCGCACTGTCGGAGGGTCAGTGCTGAGGGAGCGCCGCACTGTCGGAGGGTCAGTGCTGAGGGAGCGCCGCACTGTCGGAGGGTCAGTGCTGAGGGAGCGCCGCACTGTCGGAGGGTCAGTACTGAGGGAGCGCCGCGCTGTCGGAGGGTCAGTACTGAGGGAACACCGCACTGTCGGAGGGTCAGTACTGAGGGAGCGCCGCATTGTCGGAGGGTCAGTGCTGAGGGAGCGCCGCACTGTCGGAGGGTCAGTGCTGAGGGAGCCCCGCCCTGTCGGAGGGTCAGTACTGAGGGAGCGCCGCACTGTCGGAGGGTCAGTGCTGAGGGAGCCCCGCACTGTCGGAGGGTCAGTACTGTGGGACCGCCGCACTGTCGGAGGGTCAGTACTGAGGGGGTTGCTACACTGTCGGAGGGTCAGTACTGAGGGAGCGCCGCACTGTTGGATGGTCAGTACTGAGGGAGTGCCGCACTGTCGGAGGGTCAGTACTGAGGGAGCGCCGCATTGTCGGAGGGTCAGTACTGAGGGAGCGCCGCACTGTCGGATGGTCAGTACTGAGGGGGCGCCGCACTGTCGGAGGTGCCGTCTTTCAGGATGAGACATTAAACCGAGGCCCCGTCTGCCCTCTCGGGTGGGGGTAAAAGGTCCCACGGCCACTATTGGAAGAAGAGCAGGGGGGAGTTCTCCCCGGTGTCCTGGGGCCGATATTTATCCCTCAACCAACATCACTAAAAAACAGACGATCTGGGTCATTGTCACATTGCTGTTTGTGGGATCTTGCTGTGCGTCAATAGGCTGCTAAGTTTCCTACATTATAACAGGGACCACACTTCAAAAAATGAAGTCCATCATTGTGTGTGAAACCCTCTGGGACGTCCCGAGGGGGTGACAGGAGCTGGAGAGTGTGTTGAATTGGGATCGTGTGCCCGTCTACACCCCATAGCTGGACAGAGCTGCACTCCCGCAGTCACCAGTGGCACAGTAACCTTCACATGCTGTTTGTCAAAACTTTCCAGCAGCTGAGTTTGCCCGGCACGGTTAGTGTGCCGAGCTGATCATTAACCTGCTGTTTTGACAGAAGACAGCACGAACTCGGGTTGAAGGTTGGGAGAACGCTGCCCTTTGCCAAGGGCTCGATGCCAGGACATCTGCTCCAACCCCCGTCCAGTGTCACCGTGTCCAGTCCTGGGCCCTGACACCCCCCACCCCTCAGGGGGGCAGATATTGCCCCTGGAGGGGGGGCTCAGCGCAGATTCCCCAGCGTGGTCCCGGGGCTGAAGGGGTTAAATTACGAGGGTGGGGTCACACAGACTGGGCTTCTATTCCCTCGAGTGTAGAAGGTTAAAGGGGGGATTTAGTCGAGGGGTTTAAGATGATTAAAGGATTTGATCGGGTCAATAGAGAGAAACTATTTCCTCTGGTGGGGCTGAGGTGTGGAGTCCAGAGCAAGGGGCTAGAACCTTAAACAGTGAGAGCACGGGGTAGATGGTGACATTGTGGTAATGTCACTGGGCCAGAGACCCCGGTTAATGGGGGGCAGGGGTTCGAACCCCACTAGGGCAGCCGGAGAAATTTAAATTCAGTTAATAAATCTGGAATTGGAAACTAGTCTCAGTGACGGTGACCATGAAACTATCATCGATTGTTGTAAAGACCCATCTGGGTCACTAATGTCCCCTTTAGGGAGGGAAATCTGCCGTCCTTACCCGGTCTGGGCCTACACGTGACTCCAGACCCCACAGCCACATGTGGTTGACTCTTAACTGCCCCCCTGAAATGGCCGAGCGAGACACTCAGTTGAAGGGGCAATTAGGGATGGGCAACAATCGCTGGTCTTGTCCAGAGACGCCCACGTCCCCTGAAAGAGTGAAATGAACTGGAAGAGACTTAGTGTGACCGAGTTCTGTTCCCCTCTCAGTCCACGTACACACTCTCCCCTTGTTCTCTCCCCTGTGTAGCTGCTCACGCACCCCAGGCACCTTTGGGAGCAGGTTCCACAGTGCTTCACCGGGTCTGCGCCCCCGCTCCCTCTCCCGGAGCAGGGAGTCTGTCCTTTTCCAAGTTTGGCTTTTCTCCGGTGACCCTCCGACTCCAACTTCTCAGGGGGACCTCTGACGGGGAGAGGGGCGGGTGTGTGTGCGGGGGGAAGAGGGAGATAGGGCAGGATTAAGATATTACACAAATATCAGACAGTCATTAATAAATCCGATCGGGGAATTCAGGAGAAACTCCTTCACCCAGAGAGTGGGGAGAATGTGGGACTCGCTCCCACAGGGAGTGGGGAGAATGTGGGACTCGCTCCCACAGGGAGTGGGGAGAATGTGGGACTCGCTCCCACAGGGAGTGGGGAGAATGTGGGACTCGCTCCCACGGGGAGTGGGGAGAATGTGGGACTCGCTCCCACGGGGAGCGGGGAGAATGTGGGACTCGATCCCACGGGGAGCGGGGAGAATGTGGGACTCGCTCCCACGGGGAGTGGGGAGAATGTGGGACTCGCTCCCACGGGGAGTGGGGAGAATGTGGGACTCGCTCCCACGGGGAGTGGGGAGAATGCGGGACTCGCTCCCACGGGGAGTGGGAAGAATGCGGGACTCGCTCCCACGGGGAGTGGGGAGAATGCGGGACTCGATCCCACGGGGAGTGGGGAGAATGCGGGACTCGCTCCCACGGGGAGTGGGGAGAATGCGGGACTCGCTCCCACGGGGAGTGGGGAGAATGCGGGACTCGCTCCCACGGGGAGTGGGGAGAATGCGGGACTCGCTCCCACGGGGAGTGGGGAGAATGCGGGACTCGCTCCCACGGGGAGTGGGGAGAATGCGGGACTCGCTCCCACGGGGAGTGGGGAGAATGTGGGACTCGCTCCCACGGGGAGTGGGGAGAATGCGGGACTCGCTCCCACGGGGAGTGGGGAGAATGTGGGACTCGCTCCCACGGGGAGTGGGGAGAATGCGGGACTCGCTCCCACGGGGAGTGGGGAGAATGTGGGACTCGCTCCCACAGGGAGTGGTCGGGGTGAATAGTATCGATACATTTAAGGGGGAGGCTGGATAAACACATGAGGGAGAAAGGAATAGAAGGATATGGGGATGGGGGGGAGATGGAGAGGGGTGGGTGGAAGGAGGCTCAGGTGGGGCAGGAACACCAGCAGATGGGCCGAGTGGCCTGTTTGAGACTCGGTTTAAAAAGGGATTGCCTCTCTTTCCCACAGCTGGAGTGCGGAAGGAGATGTCAAATTTCTGGGAGGAACATTCTAGAAAGGCATCGATCGAGGAGATGATGCTGGATTCCAGTGCGGAGGTTATTACACAGTTGGAGAAGCCAGAGATCCTGTCCATGTTACCCCCTGTCAAGGGGAAGAGGGTGCTGGAGTTGGGAGCAGGAATTGGGTACGTCCCCTGTCAGTCTCGAACCCACAGCCAAGGCAGGGATCAGGGATTCGGCTGAGTGAGGGGAAGCAGGTTAGCAATCTCCACCCTCCGCGACATTAACATCACATCTCACCCCCGGCCGAGAATCGAAATACAAATTTCCCCTTCACCCATCACCCCCTGTGCTCACACTGACCCACACTGACCCACACTGACCCACACTGACCCACACTGACCCACACTGACCCACACTGGCTCCCGGTCCAGAAACACCTCGATATCAAAATTCACATCCTCGTGTTCAAATCCCTCCTCACCCCCTCCCTATCTCTGTAACCTCCTCCAGCCCCTACAACCCTCCCTATCTCTGTAACCTCCTCCAGCCCCTACAACCCTCCCTATCTCTGTAACCTCCTCCAGCCCCTACACCCCTCCCTATCTCTGCAACCTCCTCCAGCCCCTACAACCCTCCATATCTCTGTAACCTCCTCCAGCCCCTACAACCGCTCCCTATCTCTGTAACCTCCTCCAGCCCCTACAACCCTCCCTATCTCTGTAACCTCCTCCAGCCCCTACAACCCTCCCTATCTCTGTAACCTCCTCCAGCCCCTACACCCCTCCCTATCTCTGTAACCTCCTCCAGCCCCTACCACCCTCCCTATCTCTGTAACCTCCTCCAGCCCCTACACCCCTCCCTATCTCTGTAACCTCCTCCAGCCCCTACAACCCTCCCTATCTCACTAACCTCCTCCAGCCCCTACAACCCTCCCTATCTCTGTAACCTCCTCCAGCCCCTACAATCCTCCCTATCACTGGAACCTCCTCCAGCCCCTACAACCCTCCCTATCTCTGTAACCTCCTCCAGCCCCTACAACCCTCCCTATCTCTGTAACCTCCTCCAGCCCCTACAACCCTCCCTATCTCTGTAACCTCCTCCAGCCCCTACAACCCTCCCTATCTCAGTAACCTCCTCCAGCCCCTACAACCCTCTCTATCTCTGTAACCTCCTCCAGCCCCTACACCACTCCCTATCTCTGTAACCTCCTCCAGTCCCTACAACCCTCCCTATCTCTGTAACCTCCTCCAGCCCCTACAACCCTCCCTATCTCTGTAACCTCCTCCAGCCCCTACAACCCTCCCTATCTCTGTAACCTCCTACAACCTCTACACCCCTCCCTATCTCTGTAACTTCCTCCAGCCCCTACAACCCTCCCTATCTCTGTATCCACCTGCAATTCTGACCTCTGAGCATCACTCCTTATGTGACTCGGGGTCAAATTCTGTTGGTACCCCAGTGAAGATCAGCACCTTCAGGAGAGGAGGGGGACCTGTACCCCAGTGTGAGTCAGCACCTTCAGGAGAGGAGGGGGACCCTGTACCCCAGTGAGAGTCAGCACCTTCAGGAGAGGAGGGCGACCCCGTACCCAGTGAGAGTCAGCACCTTCAGGAGAGAGGGACCCTGTACCCCAGTGAGAGTCAGCACCTTCAGGAGAGGAGGGGGACCCTGTACGCCAGTGAGAGTCAGCACCTTCAGGAGAGGAGGGGGACCTGTACCCCAGTGAGAATCAGCACCTTCAGGAGAGGAGGGGACCCTGTACGCCAGTGAGAGTCAGCACCTTCAGGAGAGGAGGGGGACCTGTACCCCAGTGAGAATCAGCACCTTCAGGAGAGGAGGGGGACCCTGTAACACAGTGAGAGTCAGCAACTTCAGGAGAGTAGGGGGACCCTGTACCCCAGTGAGAGTCAGCACCTTCAGGAGAGGAGGGGGACCCTGTACCCCAGTGAGAGTCAGCAACTTCAGGAGAGGAGGGGGACCTGTACCCCAGTGAGAGTCAGCACCTTCAGGAGAGGAGGGGGACACTGTACCCCAGTGAGAGTCAGCACCTTCAGGAGTGGAGGGGGACCCTGTACCCCAGTGAGAGTCAACACCTTCAGGAGTGGAGGGGGACCCTGTACCCCAGTGAGCGTCAGCACCTTCAGGAGAGGAGGGGGACCCTGTACCCCAGTGAGAATCAGCACCTTCAGGAGATGAGGGGGACCCTGTACCCCAGTGAGAGTCAGCATCTTCAGTAGAGGAGGGGACCCTGTACCCCAGTGAGAGTGAGCACCTTCAGGAGAGGAGGGGGACCCTGTACCCCAGCGAGAGTCAGCACCTTCAGGAGAGGAGGGGGACCCCGTAGCCCAGTGAGAGTCAGCACCTTCAGGAGAGGAGGGGGACCCGTACCCCAGTGAGAGTCAGCATCTTCAGGAGAGGAGGGGACCTGTACCCCAGTGAGAGTCAGCACCTTCAGGAGAGGAGGGGGACCATGTACCCCAGTGAGAGTCAGCACCTTCAGGAGTGGAGCAGGACCTGTACCCCAGTGAGAGTCAGCACCTTCAGGAGTGGAGCAGGAGCTGTACCCCAGTGAGAGTCAGCACCTTCAGGAGAGGAGCGGGACCCTGTACCCCAGTGAGAGTCAGCACCTTCAGGAGAGGAGGGGGACCTGTACCCAAGTGAGAGTCAGCACCTTCAGGAGAGGAGGTGGACCTTTAACCCAGTGAGAGTCAGCACCTTCAGGAGAGTAGGGGGAGCCTGTACCCCAGTGAGAGTCAGCACCTTCAGGAGAGGAGGGGGACCCTGTACCCCAGTGAGAGTCAGCACCATCAGGAGAGGAGGGGGACCTGTAACCCAGTGAGAGTCAGCATCTTCAGGAGAGGAGGGGGACCCTGTACCCCAGTGAGCGTCAGCACCTTCAGGAGAGGAGGGGGACCCTGTACCCCAGTGAGAGTCAGCACCTTCAGGAGAGGAGGGGGACCCTGTACCCCAGTGAGAGTCAGCACCTTCAGGAGAGGAGGGGAACCTGTACCCCAGTGAGAGTCAGCACCTTCAGGAGAGGAGGGAGACCCTGTACCCCAGTGAGAGTCAGCACCTTCAGGAGAGGAGGGGGACCCTGTACCCCAGTGAGAGTCAGCACCTTCAGGAGATGGAGGGGGACCTGTACCCCATTCAGAGTCAGCACCTTCAGGAGAGGAGGGGGACCCTGTACGCCAGTGAGAGTCAGCACCTTCAGGAGAGGAGGGGAACCCTGTACCCCAGTGAGAGTCAGCACCTTCAGGAGAGGAGGGGGACCCTGTACCCCAGTGTGAGTCAGCACCTTCAGGAGAGGAGGGGGACCCCGTACCCCAGTGAGAGTCAGCACCTTCAGGAGAGGAGGGGGACCCTCTACCCCAGTGAGAGTCAGTACCTTCAGGAGAGGAGGGGAACCTGTTCCCCAGTGAGAGTCAGCACCTTCAGGAGAGGAGAGGGACCTGTACCCCAGTGAGAGTCAGCACCTTCAGGAGAGGAGGGGGACCCCGTACCCCAGTGAGAGTCAGCACATTCAGGAGAGGAGGGGGACCTTTACCCCAGTGAGAATCAGCAGCTTCAGGAGAGGAGTGGGACCTGTACCCCAGTGAGAGTCAGCACCTTCAGGAGAGGAGGGGGACCCTGTACCCCAGTGAGAGTCAGGACCTTCAGGAGAGGAGGTGTACTTGTACCCCAGTGAGTGTCAGCACCTTCAGGAGAGGAGGGGGACCTCCCAGTGAGAGTCAGCACCTTCAGGAGAGGAGGGGGACCCCGTACCCCAGTGAGAGTCAGCACCGTCAGGAGAGGAGGGGGACCTGTACCCCAGTGAGAGTCAGCACCTTCAGGAGATGGAGGGGGACCTGTACCCCATTCAGAGTCAGCACCTTCAGGAGAGGAGGGGGACCCTGTACCCCAGTGAGAGTCAGCACCTTCAGGAGAGGAGGAGGACCCTGTACCCCAGTGAGAGTCAGCACCTTCAGGAGAGGAGGGGGACCCTGTAGCCCAGTGAGAGTCAGTACCTACAGGAGAGGAGGGGGACCCTGTACCCCAGTGTGAGTCAGCACCTTCAGGAGAGGAGGGGGACCCTGTACCCCTTTGAGAGTCAGCACCTTCAGGAGAGGAGGGGGACCCTCTACCGCAGTGAGAGTCAGCACCTTCAGTAGAGGAGGGGAACCTGTTCCCCAGTGAGAGTCAGCACCTTCAGGAGAGGAGGGGGACCTGTACCCCAGTGAGAGTCAGCACCTTCAGGAGAGGAGGGGGACCCCGTACCCCAGTGAGAGTCAGCACATTCAGGAGAGGAGGGGGACCTTTACCCCAGTGAGAATCAGCAGCTTCAGGAGAGGAGTGGGACCTGTACCCCAGTGAGAGTCAGCACCTTCAGGTGAGGAGGGGACCTGTACCCCAGTGAGAGTGAGCAACTTCAGGAGAGGAGGGGGACACTGTACCCCAGTGAGAGTCAGCACCTTCAGGGGAGGACGGGGACCCTGTACCCCAGTGAGAGTTAGCACCTTCAGGAGAGGAGGGGGACCCTATACCCCAGTGAGTATCTGTAACTTCAGGAGAGGAGGGGGACCACGTACCCCAGTGAGAGTCAGCACCTTCAGGAGAGGAGGGGGACCTGTACCCCAGTGAGAGTCAGCACCTTCAGGAGAGGAGGGGGACACCTACCCCAGTAAGAGTCAGCACCTTCAGGAGAGGAGGGGACCCGAACCCCACTGAGAGTCAGCACCATCAGGAGAGGAGGGGGACCCTGTACCCCAGTGTGAGTCAGCACCTTCAGGAGATTAGGGGGACCCTGTACCCCAGTGAGAGTCAGGACCTTCAGGAGAGGAGGGGGACCCTGTACCCCAGTGAGACTCAGCACCTTCAGGAGAGGAGGGGGACCCTGTACCCCAGTGAGACTCACCACCTTTAGGAGAGGAGGGGGACCTGTACCCCAGTGAGGCTCAGCAACTGCAGGAGAGGAGGGGACCCCGAACCCCAGTGAGAGTCAGAGCCTTCAGGAGAGGAGGGGACCCCGAACCCCAGTGAGAGTCAGCACCTTCAGGGGAGGAGGGGGACCCTGTACCCCAGTGACAGTCAGCACCTTCAGGAGAGGAGGGGGACCCTGTACCCCAGTGAGAGTCAGCACCTTCAGGAGAGGAGGGGGACATGTACCCCAGTGAGAGTCAGCACCTTCAGGAGAGGAGGGGGACCCTGTACCCCAGTGAGAGTCAGGACGTTCGGGAGAGGAGGTGAACTTGTACCCCAGTGAGAGACAGCACCTTCAGGAGAGGAGGGGGATCCCGTACCCCAGTGAGAGTCAGCACCGTCAGGAGAGGAGGGGGATCCCGTACCCCAGTGAGAGTCAGCACCGTCAGGAGAGGAGGGGGATCCCGTACCCCAGTGAGAGTCAGCACCGTCAGGAGAGGAGGGGGATCCCGTACCCCAGTGAGAGTCAGCACCTTCAGGAGGTGGAGGGGGAGCTGTACCCCATTCAGAGTCAGCACCTTCAGCAGAGGAGGGGAACCCTGTACCCCAGTGAGAGTCAGCACCTTCAGGAGAGGAGGGGGACCCTGTACCCCAGTGAGAGTCAGCACCTTCAGGAGAGGAGGGGGACCCTGTGCCCCAGTGAGAGTCAGTACCTACAGGAGAGGAGGGGGACCCTGTACCCCAGTGAGAGTCAGCACCTTCAGGAGAGGAGGGGGACCCTGTACCCCAGTTAAAGTCAGCACCATCAGGAGAGGAGGGGGACCTTTACCCCAGTGAGAGTCAGCACCTTCAGCAGAGGATGGGGACCTGTACCCCAGTGAGAGTCAGCACCATCAGGAGAGGAGGGGGACCTTTACCCCAGTGAGAGTCAGCACCTTCAGGAGAGGATGGGGACCCTGTACCCCAGTGAGAGTCAGCACCTTCAGGAGAGGAGGGGGACATGTACCCCAGTGAGAGTCAGCACCTTCAGGAGAGGAGGGGGACCCTGTACCCCAGTGAGAGTCAGCACCTTCAGGAGAGGAGGGGGACCTGTACCCCAGAGGGAGTCAGCACCTTCAGGAGAGGAGGGGGACCCTGCACCCCAGTGAGAGTCAGCACCTTCAGGAGATGGAGGGGGACCCTGTACCCCAGTGAGACTCACCACCTTTAGGAGAGGAGGGGGACCTGTACCCCGGTGAGGCTCAGAAACTGCAGGAGAGGAGGGGACCCCGAACCCCAGTGAGAGTCAGCACCTTCAGGAGAGGAGGGGGACCCTGTTCCCCAGTGAGAGTCAGCACCTTCAGGAGAGGAGGGGGACCCTGTACCCCAGTGAGAGTCAGCACCTTCAGGAGAGGAGGGGGACCCTGTACCCCAGTGAGAGTCAGTACCTACAGGAGAGTGGGGGGACCCTCTACCCCAGTGTGAGTCAGCACCTTCAGGAGAGGAGGGGTTCCCTGTACCCCAGTGAGAGTCAGCACCTTCAGGAGAGGAGGGGAACCTGTACCCCAGTGAGAGTCAGCACCTTCAGGAGAGGAGGGGGACCCTGTACCCCAGTGAGAGTCAGCACCTTCAGGAGAGGAGGGGACCTGTACCCCAGTGAGAGTCAGCACCTTCAGGAGAGGAGGGGTCCCTGTTCCCCAATGAGAGTCAGCACCTTCAGGAGAGGAGGGGGACCTGTACCCCAATGAGAGTCAGCACCTTCAGGAGAGGATGGGACCTGTACCCCAGTGAGAGTCAGCACCTTCAGGAGAGGAGGGGGACCCTGTACCCCAGTGAGAGTCAGCACCTTCAGGAGAGGAGGGGGACTTGTACCCCAGTGAGAGTCAGCACCTTCAGGAGAGGAGGGGGACCTGTACCCCAGTGAGAATCAGCACCTTCAGGAGAGGAGGGGATCCTGTACCCCAGTGAGAGTCAGCACCTTCATGAGAGGAGGGTGTCCCTGTACCCCAGGAGTGTCGGCACCTTCAGGAGATGAGGGGGACCCTGTACCTCAGTGAGAGTCAGCACCTTCAGGAGAGGAGGGGGACCCTGTACCCCAGTGTGAGTCAGCACCTTCAGCAGATGAGGGGGACCCTGTACCCTAGCCAGTGAGAGTCAGCACCTTTAGGAGAGGAGGGGGACCCTTTGCCCCAGCCAGTGAGATTCAGCACCTTCAGGCGAGGAGGGGGACCTGTTTCCCAGTGAGAGTCAGCACCTTCAGGAGTGGAGGCGAATCCCATACCCCAGTGTAAGTCAGCACCTTCAGGAGAGGAAGGGGACCCTGTACCCCAGTGAGAGTCAGCACCTTCAGGAGAGGAGGGGGACCCTGTACCCCAGTGAGAGTCAGCACCTTCAGGAGAGGAGGGAGACCTGTACCCCATTGGGAGTCAGCACCTTCAGGAGAGGAGGGGGACCCTGTACCCCAGTGAGAATCACTACCTACAGGAGAGGAGGGGGACCCTGTACCCCAGTGAGAGTCAGCACCTTCAGGAGAGGAGGGGGACCTGTTCCCCAGTTACAATCAGCACCTTGAGGAGATGAGGGGGACCCTGTACCCCAGTGCGTGTCAGCACCTTCAGGAGAGGAGGGGGACCTTTACCCCAGTGAGAGTCAGCACCTTCAGGAGAGGAGGGGGACCCTGTCCCCCAGTGAGAGTCAGCACCTTCAGGAGAGGAGGGGACCCTGTACCCCAGTGAGAGTCAGCAACTTCAGGAGAGGAGTGGGACCCTGTACCCGAGTGAGAGTCAGCACCTTCAGGAGAGGAGGGGGACCTGTATGCAGTGAGAGTCAGCAGCTTCACGAGAGCCGGGGGACACCTACCACAGTGAGAGTCAGCACCTTCAGGAGAGGAGGGGACCCCGAACCCCAGTGAGAGTCAGCACCTTCAGGAGAGGAAGGGTACCCTGTACCCCAGTGAGAGTCAGCACCTTCAGGAGAGGAAGGGGACCCTGTACCCCAGTGAGGGTCAGCACCTTCAGGAGAGGAAGGGGACCCTGTAGCCCAATGAGAGTCAGCACCTTCAGGAGAGGAGGGGGACACCTACCCCAGTGAGAGTCAGCACCTTCAGGAGAGGAGGGGAGCCCGAACCCCAGTGAGAGTCAGCACCTTCAGGAGAGGAAGGGGACCCTGTACCCCAGTGAGAGTCAGCACCTTCAGTAGAGGAAGGGGACCCTGTACCCCAGTGAGAGTCAACACCTTCAGGAGAGGAGGGAGATCCTGTACCCCAGTGAGAGTCAGCACCTTCAGGAGAGGAGGGGGACCCTGTACCCCAGTGTGCGTCAGCACCTTCAGGAGAGGAGGGGGACCTGTACCCCAGTGAGAGTCAGCACCTTCTGGAGAGGAGGGGGACCTGTACCCCAGTGAGAGTCAGCACCTTCAGGAGAGGAGGGGGACCCTGTACCCCAGTGAGAGTCAGCACCTTCAGGAGAGGAGGGGGACCCTGTACCCCAGTGAGAGTCAGCACCTTCAGGAGAGGAGGTATACTTGTACCCCTGTGAGAGTGAGCACCTTCAGGAGAGGAGGGGGACCCTCTACCCCAGTGAGAGTCTGCCCCTTCAGGAGAGGAGGGGGACGTGTACCCCATTCAGAGTCAGCACCTTCAGAAGAGGAGGGGGACCCTGTACCCCAGTTAGATTCAGCACCTTCAGGAGAGGCGGGGGACCCTGTACCCCAGTGAGAGTTAGCACCTTCAGGAGAGGAGGGGGACCCTGTACCCCAGTGAGGGTCAGCACCTTCAGGAGAGGAGGGGGACCCTGTACCCCAGTGAGGGTCAGCACCTTCAGGAGAGGAGGGGGACCTTTTACCCCAGTGAGAGTCAGCACCTTCAGGAGTGGAGGGGGACCTGTACCCCAGTGAGAGTCAGTACCTACAGGAGAGGAGGAGGACCCTGTACCCCAGTGAGAGTCAGCACCTTCAGGAGAGGAGTGGGACCCTGTACCCGAGTGAGAGTCAGCACCTTCAGGAGAGGAGGGGGACCTGTATGCAGTGAGAGTCAGCAGCTTCACGAGAGCCGGGGGACACCTACCACAGTGAGAGTCAGCACCTTCAGGAGAGGAGGGGACCCCGAACCCCAGTGAGAGTCAGCACCTTCAGGAGAGGAAGGGTACCCTGTACCCCAGTGAGAGTCAGCACCTTCAGGAGAGGAAGGGGACCCTGTACCCCAGTGAGGGTCAGCACCTTCAGGAGCGGAAGGGGACCCTGTAGCCCAATGAGAGTCAGCACCTTCAGGAGAGGAGGGGGACACCTACCCCAGTGAGAGTCAGCACCTTCAGGAGAGGAGGGGAGCCCGAACCCCAGTGAGAGTCAGCACCTTCAGGAGAGGAAGGCGACCCTGTACCCCAGTGAGAGTCAGCACCTTCAGTAGAGGAAGGGGACCCTGTACCCCAGTGAGAGTCAACACCTTCAGGAGAGGAGGGAGATCCTGTACCCCAGTGAGAGTCAGCACCTTCAGGAGAGGAGGGGGACCCTGTACCCCAGTGTGCGTCAGCATCTTCAGGAGAGGAGGGGGACCTGTACCCCAGTGAGAGTCAGCACCTTCTGGAGAGGAGGGGGACCTGTACCCCAGTGAGAGTCAGCACCTTCAGGAGAGGAGGGGGACCCTGTACCCCAGTGAGAGTCAGCACCTTCAGGAGAGGAGGGGGACCCTGTACCCCAGTGAGAGTCAGCACCTTCAGGAGAGGAGGTATACTTGTACCCCTGTGAGAGTGAGCACCTTCAGGAGAGGAAGGGGGCCCTCTACCCCAGTGAGAGTCTGCCCCTTCAGGAGAGGAGGGGGACGTGTACCCCATTCAGAGTCAGCACCTTCAGAAGAGGAGGGGGACCCTGTACCCCAGTTAGATTCAGCACCTTCAGGAGAGGCGGGGGTCCCTGTACCCCAGTGAGAGTTAGCACCTTCAGGAGAGGAGGGGGACCCTGTACCCCAGTGAGGGTCAGCACCTTCAGGAGAGGAGGGGGACCCTGTACCCCAGTGAGGGTCAGCACCTTCAGGAGAGGAGGGGGACCTTTTACCCCAGTGAGAGTCAGCACCTTCAGGAGTGGAGGGGGACCTGTACCCCAGTGAGAGTCAGTACCTACAGGAGAGGAGGAGGACCCTGTACCCCAGTGAGAGTCAGCACCTTCAGGAGAGGATCGGGACCCTGTACCCCAGTGAGAGTCAGCACCCTCAGGAGAGGAGGGGGACCTGTAGCCCAGTGAGAGTCAGCACCTTCAGGAGAGGAGGTGGACCCTGTACCCCAGTGAGAGTCAGCACCATCAGGAGAGGAGGGGGACCCTGTACCCCAGTGAGAGTCAGCACCTTCAGGAGAGGAGGGGGACCCTGTACCCCAGTGAGAGTCAGCACCTTCAAGAGAGGAGGGGGACCCTCTACCCCAGTGAGAGTCAGCACCTTCAGGAGAGGAGGGGGACCCTGTACCCCAGTGAGAGTCAGCACATTCAGGAGAGGAGGGGGACCCTGTACCCCAGTGAGAGTCAGCACCTTCAGTAGAGGATCGGGACCCTGTACCCCAGTGAGAGTCAGCACCTTCAGGTGAAGAGGGGGTCCTGTACCCCAGTGAGAGTCAGCAACTTCAGGAGAGGAGGGGGACCCTGTACCCCAGTGAGGGTCAGCACCTTCAGGAGAGGAGGGGGACCTTTTACCCCAGTGAGAGTCAGCACCTTCAGGAGAGGAGGGGGACCTGTACCCCAGGAGTGTCGGCACCTTCAGGAGAGGAGGGGGACCCTGTACCCCAGTGAGAGTCAGCACCTTCAGGAGAGGAGGGGGACCCTTTACCCCAGTGTGAGTCAGCACCTTCAGCAGAGGAGGGGGACCCTGTACCCCAGCCAGTGAGAGTCAGCACCTTCAGGAGAGGAGGGGGACCCTTTGCCTCAGCCAATGAGAGTCAGCACCTTCAGGAGAGGAGGGGGACGTGTACCCCAGTGAGAGTCAGAACCTTCAGGATAGGAGGGGAACCCTGTACCCCAGTGAGAGTCAGCACCTTCAGGAGAGGAGAGGGTCCTGTACCCATGTGAGAGTCAGCACCTTCAGGACAGAGGGGGTTCTGTACCCCAGTGAGGGTCAGCACCTTCAGGAGAGGAGCAGGACACTGTACCCCAGTGAGAGTCAGCACCTTCAGGAGTGGAGGTGGACCCCATACCCCAGTGAAAGTCAGCACGTTCAGTAGAGGAAGGGCACCCTGTACCCCAGTGAGAGTCTGCACCTTCAGGAGAGGAGGGGGTCCCTGTACTCCAGTGAGAGTCAGCACCTTCAGGAGAGGAAGGAGACCTGTACCCCAGTGAGAGTCAGCATCTTCAGGAGAGGAGGGGTCCCTGTACCACAGTGAGAGTCAGTACCTACCGGAGAGGAGGAGGACCCTGTACCCCTGTGAGAATCAGTACCTACAGGAGAGGAGGGGGACCCTGTACCCCAGTGAGAGTCAGCACCTTCAGGAGAGGAGGGGTACCTGCACCCCAGTGAGAGTCAGCACCTTCAGGAGAGGAGGGGGACCTGTTCCCCAGTGAGAGTCAGCACCTTCAGCAGAGGAGGGGGACCCTTACCACAGTGAGAGTCAGCACCTTCAGGAGAGGAGGGGGAGCCTGTACCCCAGTGAGAGTCAGCACCTTCAGGAGAGGAGGGGGACCCTGTACCCCAGTGAGAGTCAGCACCTTCAGGAGAGGAGGGGGACCCTGTACCGCAGTGAGATTCAGCACCTTCAGGAGAGGAGGGTGACCTGTACCTCAGTGAGAGTCAGCACCTTCAGGAGAGGAGGGGGACCCTGTTCCCCAGTGAGAGTCAGCACCTTAAGGAGATTAGGGGGACCCTGTAGCCCAGTGAGAGTCAGGACCTTCAGGAGAGGAGGGGGACCCTGTACCCCAGTGAGACTCACCACCTTTAGGAGAGGAGGGGGACCTGTACCCCAGTGAGGCTCAGCACCTGCAGGAGAGGAGGGGACCCTGTACCCCAGTGAGAGTTAGCACCCTCAGGAGAGGAGGGGGACCTGTACCCCAGTGAGAGTCAGCACCTTCAGGAGAGGAGGTGGACCCTGTACCCCAGTGAGAGTCAGCACCATCAGGAGAGGAGGGGGACCCTGTACCCCAGTGAGAGTCAGCACCTTCAGGAGAGGATGGGGACCCTGTACCCCAGTGAGAGTCAGCACCTTCAGGAGAGGAGGGGGACCCTGTACCCCAGTGAGAGTCAGCACCTTCAGGAGAGGAGGGGAACCCTGTACCCCAGTGAGAGTCAGCACATTCAGGAGAGGAGGGGGACCCTGTACCCCAGTGAGAGTCAGCACCTTCAGGTGAAGAGGGGGACCTGTACCCCAGTGAGAGTCAGCACCTTCAGGAGAGGAGGGGGACCCTGTACCCCAGTGAGGGTCAGCCCCTTCAGGAGAGGAGGGGGACCTTTTACCCCAGTGAGAGTCAGCACCTTCCGGAGAGGAGGGGGACCTGTACCCCAGTGAGAGTCAGCACCTTCAGGAGAGGAGGGGGACCTGTACCCCAGTGAGAGTCAGCACCTTCAGGAGAGGAGGGGGACCCTGTACCCCAGTGTGCGTCAGCACCTTCAGGAGAGGAGGGGGACCTGTACCCCAGTGAGAGTCAGCACCTTCTGGAGAGGAGGGGGACCTGTACCCCAGTGAGAGTCAACACCTTCAGGAGAGGAGGGGGACCCTGTACCCCAGTGAGAGTCAGCACCTTCAGGAGAGGAGGTATACTTGTACCCCTGTGAGAGTGAGCACCTTCAGGAGAGGAGGGGGACCCTCTACCCCAGTGAGAGTCAGCACCTTCAGGAGAGGAGGAGGACCCCGTAGCCCAGTGAGAGTCAGCACCTTCAGGAGAGGAGGGGGACGTGTACCCCATTCAGAGTCAGCACCTTCAGAAGAGGAGGGCAACCCTGTACCCCAGTTAGATTCAGCACCTTCAGCAGAGGCGGGGGTCCCTGTACCCCAGTGAGAGTTAGCACCCTCAGGAGAGGAGGGGGACCTGTACCCCAGTGAGAGTCAGCACCTTCAGGAGAGGAGGTGGTCCCTGTACCCCAGTGAGAGTCAGCACCATCAGGAGAGGAGGGGGACCCTGTACCCCAGTGAGAGTCAGCACCTTCAGGACAGGAGGGGGACCTGTACCCCAGTGAGAGTCAGCACCTTCAGGAGAGGAGGGGGACCCTGTACTCCAGTGAGAGTCAGCACCTTCAGGAGAGGACGGGTCCCTGTACCCCAGTGAGAGTCAGCACCTTCAGGAGAGGAGGGGGACACTGCACCCCAGTGAGAGTCAGCACATTCAGGAGAGGAGGGGGACCCTGTACCCCAGTGAGAGTCAGCACCTTCAGGAGAGGATCGGGACCCTGTACCCCAGTGAGAATCAGCACCTTCAGGTGAGGAGGGGGACCTGTACCCCAGTGAGAGTCAGCACCTTCAGGAGAGGAGGGGGACCCTGTACCCCAGTGAGAGTCAGCACCCTCAGGAGAGGAGGGGGACCTGTACCCCAGTGAGAGTCAGCACCTTCAGGAGAGGAGTTGGACCCTGTACCCCAGTGAGAGTCAGCACCATCAGGAGAGGAGGGGGACCCTGTACCCCAGTGAGAGTCAGCACCTTCAGGAGAGGAGGGGGACCCTGTACCCCAGTGAGAGTCAGCACCTTCAAGAGAGGAGGGGGACCCTTTACCCCAGTGAGATTCAGCACCTTCAGGAGAGGAGGGGGACCTTGTACCCCAGTGAGAGTCAGCACATTCAGGAGAGGAGGGGGACCCTGTACCCCAGTGAGAGTCAGCACCTTCAGGTGAAGAGGGGGTCCTGTACCCCAGTGAGTCAGCAACTTCAGGAGAGGAGCGGGACACTGTACCCCAGTGAGAGTCAGCACCTTCAGGAGTGGAGGTGGACCCCATACCCCAGTGAAAGTCAGCACGTTCAGTAGAGGAAGGGCACCCTGTACCCCAGTGAGAGTCTGCACCTTCAGGAGAGGAGGGGGTCCCTGTACTCCAGTGAGAGTCAGCACCTTCAGGAGAGGAAGGAGACCTGTACCTCAGTGAGAGTCAGCATCTTCAGGAGAGGAGGGGTCCCTGTACCCCAGTGAGAGTCAGTACCTACAGGAGAGGAGGAGGACCCTGTACCCCTGTGAGAATCAGTACCTACAGGAGAGGAGGGGGACCCTGTACCCCAGTGAGAGTCAGCACCTTCAGGAGAGGAGGGGTACCTGCACCCCAGTGAGAGTCAGCACCTTCAGGAGAGGAGGGGGACCCTGTACCCCAGTGCGGGTCAGCACCTTCAGGAGAGGAGGGGGACCTTTTACCCCAGTGAGAGTCAGCACCTTCAGGAAAGGAGGGGGACCTGTACCCCAGTGAGAGTCAGCACCTTCAGAAGAGGAGGTGGACCCTGTACCCCAGCCAGTGATAGTCAGCACCTTCAGGAGAGGAGGGGGACCCTTTGCCTCAGCCAATGAGAGTCAGCACCTTCAGGAGAGGAGGGGGACCTGTACCCCAGTGAGAGTCAGAACCTTCAGGATAGGAGGGGAACCCTGTACCCCAGTGAGAGTCAGCACCTTCAGGAGAGGAGAGGGACCTGTACCCATGTGAGAGTCAGCACCTTCAGGACAGAGGGGGTTCTGTACCCCAGTGAGGGTCAGCACCTTCAGGAGAGGAGCGGGACACTGTACCCCAGTGAGAGTCAGCACCTTCAGGAGTGGAGGTGGACCCCATACCCCAGTGAAAGTCAGCACGTTCAGTAGAGGAAGGGCACCCTGTACCCCAGTGAGAGTCAGCACCTTCAGGAGAGGAGGGAGACCTGTACCCCAGTGAGAGTCAGCACCTTTAGGAGAGGAGGGGTCCCTGTACCCCAGTGAGAGTCAGTACCTACAGGAGAGGAGGAGGACCCTGTACACCTGTGAGAATCAGTACCTACAGGAGAGGAGGGGGACCCTGTACCCCAGTGAGAGTCAGCACCTTCAGGAGAGGATCGGGACTCTGTACCCCAGTGAGAGTCAGCACCCTCAGGAGCGGAGGGGGACCTGTACCCCAGTGAGACTCAGCACCTTCAGGAGAGGAGGTGGACCCTGTACTCCAGTGAGAGTCAGCACCATCAGGAGAGGAGGGGGACCTTGCACCCCAGTGAGAGTCAGCACCTTCAGGAGAGGAGGGGGACCCTGTACCCCAGTGAGAGTCAGCACCTTCAAGAGAGAAGGGGGACCCTCTACCCCAGTGAGAGTCAGCACCTTCAGGAGAGGAGGGGGACCCTGTACCCCACTGAGAGTCAGCACATTCAGGAGAGGAGCGGGACCCTGTACCCCAGTGAGAGTCAGCTCCTTCAGTAGAGAATCGGGACCCTGTAACCCAGTGAGAGTCAGCACCTTCAGGTGAAGAGGGGGTCCTGTACCCAGTGAGAGTCAGCAACTTCAGGAGTGGAGCTGGACACTGTACCCCAGTGAGAGTCAGCACCTTCAGGAGTGGAGGTGGACCCCATACCCAGTGAAAAGTCAGCACGTTCAGTAGAGGAAGGGCACCCTGTACCCCAGTGAGAGTCTGCACCTTCAGGAGAGGAGGGGGTCCCTGTACTCCAGTGAGAGTCAGCACCTTCAGGAGAGGAAGGAGACCTGTACCCCAGTGAGAGTCAGCATCTTCAGGAGAGGAGGGGTCCCTGTACCCCAGTGAGAGTCAGTACCTACAGGAGAGGAGGAGGACCCTGTACCCCTGTGAGAATCAGTACCTACAGGAGAGGAGGGGGACCCTGTACCCCAGTGAGAGTCAGCACCTTCAGGAGAGGAGGGGTACCTGCACCCCAGTGAGAGTCAGCACCTTCAGGAGAGGAGGGGGACCTGTTCCCCAGTGAGAGTCAGCACCTTCAGCAGAGGAGGGGGACCCTTACCACAGTGAGAGTCAGCACCTTCAGGAGAGGAGGGGGAGCCTGTACCCCAGTGAGAGTCAACACCTTCAGGAGAGGAGGGGTCCCTGTTCCCCAGTGAGAGTCAGCACCTTAAGGAGATTAGGGGGACCCTGTAGCCCAGTGAGAGTCAGGACCTTCAGGAGAGGAGGGTGACCCTGTACCCCAGTGAGACTCACCACCTTTAGGAGAGGAGGGGGACCTGTACCCCAGTGAGGCTCAGCACCTGCAGGAGAGGAGGGGACCCTGTACCCCAGTGAGAGTTAGCACCCTCAGGAGAGGAGGGGGACCTGTACCCCAGTGAGAGTCAGCACCTTCAGGAGAGGAGGTGGACCCTGTACCCCAGTGAGAGTCAGCACCATCAGGAGAGGAGGGGGACCCTGTACCCCAGTGAGAGTCAGCACCTTCAGGAGAGGATGGGGACCCTGTACCCCAGTGAGAGTCAGCACCTTCAGGAGAGGAGGGGGACCCTGTACCCCAGTGAGAGTCAGCACCTTCAGGAGAGGAGGGGGACCCTGTACCCTAGTGAGAGTCAGCACATTCAGGAGAGGAGGGGGACCCTGTACCCCAGTGAGAGTCAGCTCCTTCAGGAGAGGATCGGGACCCTGTACCCCAGTGAGAGTCAGCACCTTCAGGTGAAGAGGGGGACCTGTACCCCAGTGAGAGTCAGCACCTTCAGGAGAGGAGGGGGACCCTGTACCCCAGTGAGGGTCAGCCCCTTCAGGAGAGGAGGGGGACCTTTTACCCAAGTGAGAGTCAGCACCTTCAGGAGAGGAGGGGGACCTGTACCCCAGTGAGAGTCAGCACCTTCAGGAGAGGAGGGGGACCTGTACCTCAGTGAGAGTCAGCACCTTCAGGAGAGGAGGGGGATCCTGTACCCCAATGAGAGTCAGCACCTTCAGGAGAGGAGGGGGACCTTTACCCCAGTGAGAGTCAGCACCTTCAGGAGAGGAGGGGGACCCTGTCCCCCAGTGAGAGTCAGCACCTTCAGGAGAGGAGGGGACCCTGTACCCCAGTGAGAGTCAGCAACTTCAGGAGAGGAGTGGGACCCTGTACCCGATTGAGAGTCAGCACCTTCAGGAGAGGAGGGGGACCTGTACGCAGTGAGAGTCAGCACCTTCACGAGAGGAGGGGGACACCTACCACAGTGAGAGTCAGCACCTTCAGGAGAGGAGGGGACCCCGAACCCCAGTGAGAGTCAGCACCTTCAGGAGAGGAAGGGAACCCTGTACCCCAGTGAGAGTCAGCACCTTCAGTAGAGGAAGGGGACACTGTACCCCAGTGAGAGTCAACACCTTCAGGAGAGGAGGGAGATCCTGTACCCCTGTGAGAGTCAGCACCTTCAGGAGAGGAGGGGGACCCTGTACCCCAGTGTGAGTCAGCACCTTCAGGAGAGGAGGGGGACCTGTACCCCAGTGAGAGTTAGCACCTTCTGGAGAGGAGGGGGACCTGTACCCCAGTGAGAGTCAGCACCTTCAGGAGAGGAGGGGGACCTGTACCCCACTGAGAATCAGCACCTTCAGGAGAGGAGGGGGACCCTGTACCCCAGTCAGATTCAGCACCTTCAGGAGAGGAGGGGGACCCTGTACCCCAGTGAGAGTCAGCGCCTTCAGGAGAGGAGGGAGACCTGTACCCCATTGAGAGTCAGCACCTTCAGGAGAGGAGGGGTCCCTGTACCCCAGTGAGAGTTAGTACCTACTGGAGAGGAGGGGGACCCTGTACCCCAGTGAGAATCACTACCTACAGGAGAGGAGGGGGACCCTGTACCCCAGTGAGAGTCAGCACCTTCAGGAGAGGAGGGGGACCTGTTCCCCAGTTACAATCAGCACC